>NC_053023.1:360214324-360333060 GCF_003073215.2 Triticum urartu
TCAGCAAGTCCACATACTCAACTATCATTTAGTCTTTCACAATTGTTAACACTCACGCAATATTTATGGGTATGAAGGTTTAATCGGACACAGAGAAAGATTGGGGCTTATAGTTTTGCCTCCCAACGTTTTACCTCAAGGGTAATGTCAACAATAATAGTTCATGAAAACTCACATCCAATTAGCTATATATATCAGGATCTTTCCAACACATTGTGCTTGCCAAAGGATAAAATGTAAAAAGGAAACGTGAATATCACCATGACTCTTTGCATGAAGTATAAGACAAGAATAAAAGATAGGCCCTTTGCAGAGGGAAGCGGAGGTTGTCATGCGCTTTTATAGTTGGACCTTGTGATATGGACCTTTATTATGCAGTCCGTCGCTTTTATTTCTTCCATATCACAAGATCGTATAAAGCTTATTTTCTCCACACTAATAAGTCATACATATTTAGAGAGAAATTTTTATTGCTTGCACCGATGACAACTTACTTGATGGATCTTACTCAATCCATAGGTAGATATGGTGGACTCTCATGGCAAAAATGTTTTTAGGGTTGTTTGGAAGCACAAGTAGTATCTCTACTTGGTGCAAAGAAATTGGCTAGCAAGAGAGATAAAGGCAAGCTCAACATGTTGGATGATCCATGACAATATAATTTATCTCAGATGTAAGAAAACATAACCCATTACGTTGTCTTCCTTGTCCAACGTCAACTCTTTAGCATGTCATATTTTAATGAGTGCTCACAATCATAAAATATGTCCAAGATAGTATATTTATATGTGAACCTCTCTTTCTTTATTTCTTCCTATTAATTGCAGCGATGACCAAAACTATGTTTGTCAACTCTCAACAACTTTTATTCATCATACTCTTTATATGTGAAGTCATGACTCTCCATAAGATCCATATGATCTCTTTATTTCTTATTATTTCTTCTCTTCTATAGCAAAATAATCAAGCCCTTGACTCAACACTAATTTTTATTATATATAGCTCACGAACTCGATTACACAAGAAGATCATAAAGCAAAACTCACAACTAGATCATACTAAAACTTTATTCTACTAGATCAAGATATTATCAAAAGGATCGAGCTAAGAAAAACGGTAAAGATAAAAGTGATGGTGATACGATACCGGGGCACTCCCCCAAGCTTGGCAGTTGCCAAGGGGAGTGCCCATACCCGATGTTCAGTTCTTCTTTGTTGGTGAAGAAGGTGTTGGTGATGATGGATAGTCGCACATCGAGAGTAAGAGATCCTCCAATTTGCGGATAATGCCCTTGAGTGCGATGATATGCTCCTTCACCAAAATATTTTCACTTGTGAGATACTTGTTTTGGATACGAGCTAACTCAATCATCTTGAAAGCCTCAATCTCCGTTGGGGTAAAGAGGTTGTGGTGAGGTGGAAGGATGCCTTCTTGATCCTATCATCCTTGTTGATCTCTCCGGGCTCTTCTCTCTTCATCTATATCTTCATTAGCCATGCATCGTTGCCCTCATTGTTGGAGAAGGAGGGAGGCGACATGATGCTTGGCCTTGACAACCCTGGCAGAAAACAGCTCGAAACAAGAACAGGAGATTTTTGCGTGATGCGATGGTCAAAACCTTCGGGAGATTATATAATGAATTTTTACTGACCAAAAGAAGTATCGTGCAAGAAAACGGAGTCTGGGGAGCACACGAGGTGCTCACAAGGTAGGGGGCGCGCCCTCCACCCTCGTGGAGGCCTCGTGTCCTTTCCGGTTTGCTTCTTATTTTCCTATTTTCTTAAATATTCCAAAACGGAGAAATATAGCCATTAGAACTGTTTTGGAGTCGGTTTACTTACCGTACCACATACCTATTCCTTTCTGGAGTCTGAAACGTTCCGGAAAGTGTCTCTTATGTATTCCTCTGGGGTTACGGTCTCAATAATATTAGTTTCAACATTTATGGGATTACCTGAGATATAATGTTTGACTCTTTGACCGTTCACCACCTTCGGATTTGTGCCTTCGAAGTTGTTGATTTTTATGGCGCCAGAACAATAGTCCTCCTCGATGATGTATGGACCTTCCCATTTAGAGAGAAGTTTTCCTGCAAAAAATCTTAAACGAGAGTTGTATAACAATACATAATCGCCTACATTGAACTCACGTTTTTGTATCCTTTTATCATGCCATCTTTTAAGTTTTCCTTTGAAAAGTTTGGCATTTTCATAAGCCTGGGTTCTCCATTCATCAAGTGAGCTAATGTCAAATAACCTCTTCTCACCGGCAAGATTGAAGTCATAGTTGAGCTCTTTAATGGCCCAATATGCCTTATGTTCTAATTCAAGAGGTAAGTGACATGCTTTACCATAAACCATTTTATACGGAGACATACCCATAGGATTTTTATATGCAGTTCTATAAGCCCATAATGCATCATCAAGTTTCTTGGACCAATTCTTTCTAGATCTATTAGCAGTCTTTTGCAAAATTAATTTGAGCTCTCTGTTACTCAATTCTACTTGACCACTACACTGTGGATGATATAGAGATGCAATTCTATGATTAACATCATACTTAGCAAGCATTTTACGGAAGGCGCCATGAATAAAATGTGAACCACCATCAATCATTAAATATCTAGGGACTCCAAACCTCGGAAAAATAACTTCTTTAAGTATCTTAATAGAGGTGTTATGATCAGCACTACTAGTTGGAATAGCTTCTACCCACTTAGTAACGTAATCAACAGCAACTAAAATATGTGTATACCCATTAGAGGAAGGAAAAGGTCCCATATAATCAAAGCCCCAAACATCAAATTGTTCAATAACAAGTGAATAATCATAGGAATTTCTTGACGTCTACTAATATTACCAATTCTTTGACATTCATCACAAGATAAGACAAACATACGGGCATCCTTGAAGAGAGTAGGCCAATAAAAACCGGATTGCAATACCTTATGTGCAGTTCTATCTCCAGCATGGTGTCCTCCATAAGCTTCGGAGTGACACTTACGTAGGATCTGTTCCTGTTCATGCTCAGGTACACAACGTCTAATAACACCATCTACTCCTTCTTTGTAAAGATGTGGGTCATCCCAGATGTAATGTCTTAAATCATAGAAAAACTTTTTCTTTTGCGGGTATGTGAAACTAGGTGGTATAAATTTAGCAACAATGTAATTAGCATAATCAGCATACCATGGAACAGTACGAGAAGCATTTATGACATTTAATTGTTCATCAGGAAAGCTATCATCAATAGGTAGTGGGTCATCAAGAACATTCTCTAACCTAGACAAGTTGTCTGCAACGGGATTCTCAGCTCCCTTTCTATCAATAATATGCAAATCAAATTCTTGTAGTAAGAGAACCCATCTAATAAGTCTAGGTTTAGCATCTTTATTTTCCATAAGATATTTAATAGCAGCATGATCAGTGTGAATAGTTACTTTAGAATCAACAATATAAGATCTGAACTTGTCACAAGCAAATACAACTGCTAAGAATTATTTTTCAGTAGTAGCATAATTTCTCTCGGCATTATCTAGAGTTTTACTGGCATATTTAATAACATTTAATTTTTTATCAACTCTTTGTCCTAGAACAGCCCCTACAACATAATCACTAGTATCACACATAATTTCACAGGGTAAATTCCAATCAGGTGGCTGAACAATAGGTGTAGAAATCAAAGCTTTCTTAAGTATTGCAAATGCTTCTACACAATCATCATCATCAAAGGCAAAAGGAATATCTTTTTGTAATAGGTTAGTCAGAGGCCGTGAAATTTTTGAGAAGTCCTTAATGAACCTCCTATAAAAACCGACATGACCAAGGAAACTTCTTATACCTTTGATGTCCTTGGGACACGGCATATTTTCAATAGCATCAACCTTAGCTTTGTCAACTTCAATACCTCTTTCAAAAAATTTATGCCCCAAGACAATACCTTCATTAACCATAAAGTGGCACTTCTCCCAATTCAAGACAAGGTTAGTTTCTTCACATCTCTGCAAAACTCGATCAAGGTTGCTCAAGCAATCATCAAAAGAGGATCCATAAATAGAGAAATCAGCCATGAAAACTTCACAGATCTTTTCACAAAAGTCGGAGAATATAGCCATCATGCATCTTTGAAAGGTAGCAGGTGCATTACATAAACCAAAAGGCATACGTCTATAAGCAAAGGTACCGAAAGGGCAAGTAAAAGTAGTCTTTTCTTGATCATTATCTAACACAGGTATTTGAGAGAAACCAGAGTAACCATCTAGAAAGCAAAAGTGTGTATGTTTGGATAATCTTTCTAGCATTTGATCAATGAAAGGCAAAGGGTAATGATCTTTTTTAGTAGCTTTATTTAATTTGTGGAAATCAATTACCATCCTATAACCTGTAATAATTCTTTGCGGAATTAATTCATCTTTATCATTAGGAACGACAGTAATACCTCCCTTCTTAGGGACACAATGGACAGGACTTACCCACTGACTATCAGCAACGGGATAAATTATACCTGCTTCAAGGAGCTTTAATATTTCCTTTCTTACCACTTCTTTCATGTTAGGATTTAGCCGTCGTTTGTGATCAATAACTGGTTTGGCGACTTTCTCCAAATTTATTTGGTGTTGACATAGAGTGAGACTAATGCCCTTAAGATCATCAAGACTATATCCAATAGCAGCACGATGCTTCTTGAGAGTTTTCAATAATCTCTCTTCTTCATGCTATGAAAGGTTAGCACTAATAATAACAGGATATATCTTCTTTTCATCAAGATAAGCATATTTTAGAGTATCAGGCAATGGTTTAAGCTCAAACACGGGATCACCCTTGGGTGGAGGAGGATCCCCTAGGATTTCAACAGGCAAGTTGTGTTTCAGAATAGGTCCCTTTTTAAAGAACACTTCATGTATTTCCCTTCTTTCATTCATGAACATATCATTTTCATGGTCTAGCAAATATTGTTCCAAAGGATCAGTAGGAGGCACGACAATAAAAGCAAGACCAATAATTTCATCTTTACTAGGCAATTATTTATCATAGGGTTGTCTACGAAACTTAGCAAAATTAAACTCATGAGACATATCCCCCAAACCAACAGAAACAATATCCTTATTGAAGTCTGTCTTATCATTAACAGTATTCAAGAAGGGTCTACCAAATATAATGGGACAAAAGTCATCTTGTGGGGAACCAAGAACAAGAAAATCAGCAGGATATTTAACTTTCCCACACAAGACTTCAATATCTCTAACAATCCCAATCGGTGAAATAGTATCTCGATTGGCAAGTTTAATGGTAACATAGATATCTTCTATCCCAACAGGTGCAATATCATGCATAATTTATTTGTATAAGGAATGAGGTCTTGTACTTGCACTAGCATCCATACCACATAAGCCATGATAACATTGATCTCCTATTTTAATAGAAATAACAGGTATGCCTACAACAGGTCTATGTTTATTTTTAGCATCCGGTCTAGCAATTCTAGCAGCTTCATTGTAGAAGTAAATAATATGCCCATCAATATTATCGGCCAAGAGATCTTTAACCATAGCAATACTGGGTTCAACTTTAATTTGCTCAGGGGGTTTAGGTGTCTTAATATTACTTTTTTAACCATAGTTGAAGCTTTAGCATGATTCTTTATTCTAACAGGGAAAGGTGGTTTCTCAATATAAGCAGAAGGAACAACAAGATCATCATAGTGACAGTCTTTTCTTCAACTTTAATAGGTGCAACAACTTTTACTTCAATAGGAGGATTATATTTAAACCACTTCTCCTTAGGGAGATCAACATGAGTAACAAAGGATTCACAGAAAGAAGCTACTATCTCAGAGTCAAGTCCATATTTAGTGCTAAATTCACGAAAGGCATCGGTATCCATAAAAGATTTAACATAATCAAACTTAGGTGTTATACCCGACTCCTTACCTTCGTCGAGGTCCCAATCTTCAGAGTTGCGTTTAATTCTTTCCAATAAATCCCATTTGAATTCAATAGTCTTCATCATAAAAGATCCAGTACAAGAAGTATCGAGCATGGAGCGATTACTGAGAGAAAGCCGAGCATAAAATTTCTGAATAATCATTTCTCTTGAGAGCTCATGATTGGGGCATGAATATAACATTGACTTAAGCCTCCCCCAAGCTTGAGCAATGCTTTCTCCTTCGTGAGGCAAAAAATTATATATATAATTGCGATCACGATGAACAAGATGCATAGGATAAAACTTCTTGGGACATTCCAATTTCAATCGCTTATAGTCCCTTGATCCCATATCATCACATGTCAATGCATCTCCCTTCAAAGATAAAGGGAAAACCATCTTCTTGATAACATCTTCGGGCATACCTGCAAGCTTAAATAATCCACAAACTTCATCCACATGGATTAAGTGCAAATCGGGATGTAATGTTCCATCTCCTGCAAAAGGATTAGCTAGCAGATTCTCTATCATACCCGAAGGAATTTCAAAGTAAAAAATTTCATTAGGTTCAGTAGGTTGAGGAGAAACTCTTTGCTCTACCGGTCGGGGTGAAGATACCCCGAACAAGCCCCTCAAAGGATTATGTTCCATAGTAACAAGTGACAGTAAATTTCAGCACACTATATAAATTTTTCCTTACCAAATTCCACCTACCAACGGCGCTTCACTCCCCGGCAACGGCGCCAGAAAAGAGTCTTGATGACCCACAAGTGTAGGGGATCTACCATAGCTTTTCGATAAGTAAGAGTGTCGAACCCAACGAGGAGCAGAAGGAAATGATAAGCAGTTTTCAGTAAGGTATTCTCTACAAGCACTGAAATTGTCGGTAACAAATAGTTTTGTGATAAGGTAATTTGTAAGAGTAGCAAGAAATAAAAGTAAATAAGGTGCAGCAAGATGGCCCAATCCTTTTTTTAGCAAAGGACAAGCCTAGAAAAACTCTTATATTAAGGAAAGCGCTCCCGAGGACACATGGGAATTATCGTCAAGCTAGTTTTCATCACGTTCATATGATTCGCGTTCGGTACTTTGATAATTTGATATGTGGGTGGACCGGTGCTTGGGTACTGTCCTTACTTGCACAAGCATCCCACTTATGATTAACCTCCATTGCAAGCATCCGCAACTACAACAGAAGTATTAAGGTAAACCTAACCATAGCATGAAACATATGGATCCAAATCAGCCCCTTACGAAGCAACGCATAAACTAGGGTTTAAGCTTCTGTCACTCTAGCAACCCATCATCTACTTATTACTTCCCAATGCCTCCCTCTAGCCCCAAACAATGGTGAAGTGTCATATAGTCGACGTTCACATGACACCATGATACGTCTGCAACGTATCTATAATTTTGATTGCTCCATGCTATTATATTATCTGTTTTGGATGTTAATGGGCTTTATTTTACAGTTTTATATCATTTTTGGGACTGACCTATTAACTAGAGGCCCAGCCCAAATTGTTGTTTTTTTTGCCTATTTCAGTGTTTCGCGGAAAAGGAATATCAAACGAAGTCCAAACGGAATGAAACCTTCGGGAACGTGATTTTCTCAACAAACGTGATCCAAGAGACTTGGAGTGGGCGCCAAGAAACAATCGAGGAGGCCACGAGGCAGAGGGTGCGCCTACCCCCCTGGGCGTGCCCTCCACCCTCGTGGGCCCCTTGTTGCTCCACCAACCTACTTCTTCCTCCTATATAAGTCCACGTACCCCGTAAACATCTAGGAGCACCACAAAAACCTAATTCCACTGCCGCAACCTTTTGTACCCTAGAGATCCCATCTTGGGGCCTTTTCCGGAGCTCCGTCGGAGGGGGCATTGATCACGGAGGGCCTCTACATCAACTCCATGGCCTCTCCGGTGATGTGTAAGTAGTTTACTTCAGACCTTTGGGTCCATAGCTAGTAGCTAGATGGCTTCTTCTCTCTTTTTGGATCTCAATACAATGTTCTCCCCCTCTCTTGTGGAGATCTATTCGATTTAATCTTCTTTTAAGGTGTGTTTGTTGAGACCAATGAATTGTGGGTTTATGACCAAGTTTATCTATAAACAATATTTGAATCTTCTCTGAATTCTTTTATGTATGATTGGTTATCTTTGCAAGTCTCTTCGAATTATCGGTTTGGTTTGGACTACTAGATTGATCTTTCTTGCAATGGGAGAAATGCTTAGCTTTGGGTTCAATCTTGCGGTGTCCTTTCCCAGTGACAGTAGGGGCAACAAGGCACTTATTGTATTGTTGCCATCGAGGATAACAAGATGGGGTTTATATCATATTGCATGAGTTTATCCCTCTACATCATGCCATCTTACTTAAGGCGTTACTATGTTCTTTTGAACTTAATACTCTAGATGCATGCTGGATAGCGGTCGATGTGTGGAGTGATGTCTACTACACAACCTTCTTCTTGTAGACGTTGTTGGTCCTCCAAGTGCGGAGGTTTGTAGGACAGTAGCAAATTTCCCTCAAGTGGATGACCTAAGGTTTATCAATCCGTGGGAGGCGTAGGATGAAGATGGTCTCTCTCAAGCAACCCTGCAACCAAATAACAAAGAGTCTCTTGTGTCCCCAACACACCCATTACAATGGTAAATTGTATAGGTGCACTAGTTCGGCGAAGAGATGGTGAAACAAGTGGTATATGGATAGTAGATAAAGGTATTTGTAATCTGAAAATATAAAAACAGCAAGGTAACTAATGATAAAAGTGAGCGTAAACGGTATTGCAATGTGTTGAAACAAGGCCTAGGGTTCATACTTTCACTAGTGCAAGTCCTCTCAACAATAATAACATAATTGGATCACATAACTATCCCTCAACATGCAACAAAGAGTCACTCCAAAGTCACTAATAGAGGAGAACGAACGAAGAGAGTATGGTAGGGTATGAAACCACCTCAAAGTTATTCTTTCCAATCAATTCGTTGGGCTATTCCTATAGGTGTCACAAACAGCCCTAGAGTTCGTACTAGAATAACACCTTAAGACACAAATCAACCAAAACCCTAATGTCACCTAGATACTCCAATGTCACCTCAAGTATCCGTGGGTATGATTATACGATATGCATCACACAATCTCAGATTCATCTATTAAACCAACACATAGAACCTCAAGGAGTTCCTCAATAGATATCAATGTGAGTGAGTAGAGATTGCCATGCAACGGATGCACTAGAGCTATAAGTGTATGAAAGCTCAACAAAAGAAACTAGTGGGTGTGCATCCAACTTGCTTGATCACGAAGAGCTAGGGCATTTTGAGGAATCCCATCATTGGAATATACAAGCCAAGTTCTATAATGAAAGATTCCCACTAGTATATGAAAGTGACAACATAGGAGACTCTCTATCATGAAGATCATGGTGCTACTTTGAATCACAAGTGTGGTAAAAGGATAGTAGCATTGCCCCTTCTCTCTTTTTCTCTCATTTTTTATTTTTTTATTTGGGCCTTTTCTCTTTTTTATGGCCTCTTTTCTCTCTTTTTTTATTTGGGCTTCTTTGGCCTCTTTTATTTATTTTCATCCGGAGTCTCATCCCGACTTATGGGGGAATCATAGTCTCCATCATCCTTTCCTCATTGGGACAATGCTCTAATACTGATGATCATCACACTTTTATTTACTTACAACTCGATACTTAGGACAAGATATGACTCTATATGAATGCCTTCGGCCGTGTACCGGGATGTGCAATGATGCATGAGTGACATGTATGAAAGAATTATGAACGGTGGCTTTGCCACAAATACAATGTCAACTACATGATCATGCTAAGCAATACGACAATGATGAAGCGTGTCATAATAAACGGAACGGTGGAAAGTTGCATGGCAATATATCTCGTAATGGCTATGGAAATGCCATAATAGGTATGTATGGTGGCTGTTTTGAGGAAGGTATATGGTGGGTGTATGATACCGGTGAAAGGTGCGCGGTACTATAGAGAGGCTAGCAAAGGTGGAAGGGTGAGAGTGCGTATAATCCATGGACTCAACATTAGTCATAAATAACTCATATACTTATTGCAAAAATCTACAAGTTATCAAAGCAAAGTATTACACGCATGCTCCTAGGGGGATAGATTGGTAGGAAAAGACCATCGCTCGTCCCCGACCGCCACTCATAAGGAAGACAATCAATAAATAAATCATGCTCCGACTTCATCACATAACGGTTCACCATACGTGCATGCTACGGGAATCACAAACTTCAACACAAGTATTTCTCAAATTCACAACTACTAAACTAGCATGACTCTAATATTACTACCTCCATATCTCAAAACAATCATCAAGTATCGAACTTCTCTTAGTATTCAATGCACTCTATATGTAAGTTTTTATTAATCTTGTATACCTAGCATATTAGGATTTTAAGCAAATTACCATGCTATTTAAGACTCTCAAAATAATCTAAGTGAAGCATGATAGTTCGTCTATTTCTTCAAAATAAAACTACCACCATGCTCTAAAATATATAAGTGAAGCACTAGAGCAAATAACAAACTACTCCGAAAGATATAAGTGAAGTTCAATGAGTAGTCGAATAATTATGCAACTATGTGAGGACTCTCTAACATTTAATAATTTCAGATATTGTTATTTTATTCAAACAGCAAGCAAAGCAAAATAAAATGACATTCTAAGAATGGCAAACATCATGTGAAGAAGCAAAAACTTAGGATCATCCGAGGCTAACCGATAGTTGTTGAAGAAGAAAGGTGGGATGCCAACTGGGGCATCCCCAACCTTCGATGCTTGAGACTTCTTGAAGTATTATCTTGGGATGCCTTGGGCATCCCCAAGCTTGATCTTTTGTGTCTCCTTAATTCCTCTCATATCACGGTCTCCCTAAATCTCAAAAGCTTCATCCACACAAAACTCAACAAGGACTCGTGAGATAAGTTAGTATAAACCATTGCCAAAACCTTATTATACTCTACTGTAGAAAATAACTAAAATTATTATTCAACATTGCATACTAAATGCCTCTGCATATTTAATAGTCCTACCCTCAAATAGAATCATTAAAGAAGCAAACATATGCAAACAATGCAAACATAACAGCAATCTTCCTAAAGGATAGTCTGTAAAGAATGCAGCAACATCCATACTTACCTAGCTCCAAAAATTATGAAAGAAAATTCCCACTGTAGTAAATTTATCAGAGCTTAATATGCAAAAGGTTTCAACATTTTATCACATTCTGACTTTTCTAGGGAATTATTGCAACAGCGGTAAACTTTCTGTTTTCAAACAGCAATATGTGGACTTCTAACATAGGCATAGTAAAGGCTATCAATGCCACTTTTATTGAAACAAAAGATGCAAAACATTGTTATAAATAACATCAAGAAAATCCTAAAAAAATAAATTGACGCTCCAAGCAAGACACATATCATGTGGTGAATAAAAATATAGCTCCAAGTAAAGTTACTGATGAACGAAGACGAAGGAGGGGATGCCTTCCGGGGCATCCCCAAGCTTAGGCTCTTGGATATCCTTGAATAGTACCTTGGGGTGCCTTGTACATCCCCAAGATTAGGCTCTTGCCACTCCTTATTCCATAGTCCATCGAATCCTTACCCAAAACATGAAAACTTCACAACACAAAACTTAACAGAAAACTCGTAAGCTCCGTTAGTATAAGAAAATAAATCACCACTTCAAGGTACTGTAATGAACTCATTCTTTATTTATATTGGTGTTAAACCTACTGTATTAAAACTTCTCTATGGTTTATAAACTCTTTTACTAGCCATAGATTCATCAAAATAAGCAAACAACACACGAAAAACAGAATCTGTCAAAAACAGAACAGTCTGCAGTAATCTGGATCAAACGTATACTTCTGGAACTCATAAATTCTCAAATAAATTTCTGGACCTGAGTAATTTGTCTGTTAATTATATTAAAAAGGAATTAACTCAATATCACTCTCCAAATAAAAATGGCAGCAATTCTCGTGAGCGCTAAAGTTACTGTTTTTTACAGTATGATCATAAAGACTTCACCCAAGTCTTCCCAAAGGTTCTACTTGGCACAAACACTACTTAAACACATAAAACCACATCTAAACAGAGTCTAGATTAATTATTTATTACTAAACAGGAGCAAAAATCAAGGAACAAAAGTAAAATTGGGTTGCCTCCCAACAAGCGCTATCGTTTAACGCCCCTAGCTAGGCATGATGATTTCAATGATGCTCACATAAAAGATAAGAATTGAAACATAAGAGACCATCATGAATAATATGACTAGAACATTTAATTCTAACCCACTTACTATGCATAGGGATTTTGTGAGCAAATAACTTATGGGGACGAGAATCAACTTGCATAGGAAGGTAAAACAAGCATAACTTCAAGATTTTAAGCACATAGAGGGGAAACTTGATATTATTGCAATTCCTACAAGCATATGTTCCTCCCTCATAATAATTTTCAGTAGCATCATGAATGAATTCAACAATATAACCAGCACCTAAAGCATTCTTTTCATGATCTACAAGCATAGAAAATTTACTACTCTCCACACAAGCAAAATTCTTCTCATGAATAATAGTGGGAGCAAACTCAACAAAATAACTATCATGTGATTGAAAATTAAGATCAAGATGACAAGTTTCATGGTTATCATTATTCTTTAAAGCATACGTGTCATCACAATAATCATCATAGATAGGAGGCATGCTTTCATCATAATAAATTTTCTCATCAAAACTTGGGGGACAAAAAATATAATCTTCATCAAACATAGCTTTCCCAAGCTTGTGGCTTTGCATATCATTAGCATCATGGATATTCAAGGAATTCATACTAACAACATTGCAATCATGCTCATCATTAAAATATTTAGTGCCAAACATTTTATAGATTTCTTCTTCTAGCACTTGAGCACAATTATCCTTTCCATCATACTCACGAAAGATATTAAAAAGGTGAAGCGTATGAGACAAACTCAATTCCATTTTTTATAGTTTTCTTTTATAAACTAAACTAGTGATAGAACAAGAAACTAAAAGACTCGATTGCAAGATCTAAAGATATACCTTCAATTACTCACCCCCCGACAACGGCGCCATAAAAGAGCTTGATGTCTACTACACAACCTTCTTCTTGTAGATGTTGTTGGGCCTCCAAGTGCAGAGGTTTGTAGGACAGTAGAAAATTTCCCTCAAGTGGATGACCTAAAGTTTATCAATCCGTGGGAGGCGTAGGATGGAGATGGTCTCTCTCAAGCAACCCTGCAACCAAATGACAAAGAGTCTCTTGTGTCCCCAACACACCCAATACAATGGTAAATTGTATAGGTGCACTAGTTCGGCGAAGAGATGGTGAAACAAGTGGTATATGGATAGTAGATAAAGGTATTTGTAATCTGAAAATATAAAAACAGCAAGGTAACTAATGATAAAAGTGAGTGTAAACGGTATTGCAATGTGTTGAAACAAGGCCTAGGGTTCATACTTTCACTAGTGCAGGTCCTCTCAACAATAATAACATAATTGGATCACATAACTATCCCTCAACATGCAACAAAGAGTCACTCCAAAGTCACTAATAGAGGAGAACGGACGAAGAGATTATGGTAGGGTACGAAACCACCTTAAAGTTATTCTTTCCAATCAATCCGTTGGGCTATTCCTATAGGTGTCACAAACAACCCTAGAGTTCGTACTAGAATAACACCTTAAGACACAAATCAACCAAAACCCTAATGTCACCTAGATACTCCAATGTCACCTCAAGTATCCGTGGGTATGATTATATGATATGCATCACACAATCTCAGATTCATCTATTCAACCAACACATAGAACCTCAAAGAGTGCCCCAAAGTTCCATCCGGAGAATCACGACGAAAACGTGTGCCAACCCTATGCATAGGTTCATGGGCGGAACCCGCAAGTTGATCACCAAAACATACATCAAGTGAATCACGTGGTATCCCATTGTCACCGCAGATACGCACGGCAAGACATACATCAAGTGTTCTCAAATCTTTAAAGACTCCGTCCGATAAGATAACCTCAAAGGGGAAACTCAATCCATTACAAGAGAGTAGAGGGGGTAAGAAACATCATAGGATCCAAATATTATAGCAAAGCTCGCGATACATCAAGATCGTATCACCTCAAGAACACGAGAGAGAGAGAGATCAAACACATAGCTACTGGTACATACCCTCAGCCCCGAGGGAGAACTAGTCCCTCCTCGTCATGGAGAGCACCGGGATGATGAAGATGGCCATCGGAGAAGGATTGCCCCCTTCGGCAGGGTGCCGGAACGGGTCTAGATTGGCTTTCGGTGGCTACGGAGGATTTTGGCGGCGGAACTCCCGATCTATTGTGCTCCCGGATGTTTTTAGGGTATATGGAGATATATAGGCAGAAGAAGTACGTTAGGGGGGCCACGAGGGGCCCACGAGGGTGGAGGGCGCGCCCAGGGTGGGTGGGCGTGCCCCCCTACCTCGTGGCCTCCTCGAAGCTTCCCTTACGTGCACTTCAAGTCCTCTGGGCTTCTTCCAAAAATGAGTTCCGTGAAGTTTCAGGTCAATAGGACTCCGTTTGATTTTCCTTTTCTTCGAAACCCTAAAACAAGGTAAAAACAGAAACTGGCACTGGGCTCTGGGTTAATAGGTTAGTCCCAAAAAATGATATAAAAGTGTATAATAAAGCCCATAAACATCCAAAACAGTAGATAATATAGCATGGAGCAATCAAAAATTATAGATACGTTGGAGACGTATCATGGCGTAATAGTAGTAGATGCAGGCAGGAGTCGGTCTACTTGTGTCGAACGTGATGCCTATATACATCTCATACCTAGATATTCTCATAACTATGCTCAATTCTATCAATTGTTGAACAGTAATTTGTTTACCCACCGTGATACTTATGCTCTCGAGAGAAGCCACTAGTGAAACCTATGGCCCCCGGGTCTATTTTCCATCATATTAATATCCCATCAAAAAGCTATTTCTTTTGCCGTTTTTATTTCGCTTTATTTACTTTGCATCTTTATCATAAAAATACCAAAAACATTATCTTATCATATCTACCAGATCTCACTTTTGTAAGTGACCGTGAAGGGATTGACAACCCCTTTATTGCGTTGGTTGTGAGGATTTTATTTGTTTGTGTAGGTGCGAGGGACTCGTGCGTGGCCTCCTACTAGATTGATACCTTGGTTCTCAAAAACTGAGGGAAATACTTATGCTACTTTGCTGCATCACCCTTTCCTCTTCAAGGGAAAACCAACGCAGTGCTCAAGAGGTAGCAAGAAGGATTTCTGGCACCGTTGCCGGGGAGTCTAAGCAAAAGTCAACATACCAAGTACCCATCACAAACCCTTATCTCCCGTATTACATTATTTGCCATTTGCCTCTCGTTTTCCTCTCCCCCACCCTTGCCGTTTTATTTGCCCGCTCTCTCCGTCCTCCTTCTCTTTCCGTATTTGCCTCTTCTTTTGTTTGCCTTCTTCCCGTATGTATCCTTGTTTATGTTTCCATGTGCCTTCTATTTGCTTGCATCTTTGCTTGCTAAAAATCTATTGATATGGATTCACTTAAAGTGTTCTACTTAGATCATCTTCGATCCTTATGCGCTCATGCTGAAACCCCAACTAGCCTAGTTGATGGGAAATCTTTAGATGAGCATGCTCATTTTGTGCGTCACCGTTTGTCTGAAAAAGGGAGACTCTTATGGAATCAAATAAATAGATTGCTGTGTTATGCTTGGAATCTTTGTGAAATTTGTGATTTTACTTGTTGCTCTAAGAACCCTAAAAAACACCTCCCCTACCTATGTGAGTTTAATGATATTGAAATCTTATCTTCTTATGAAAAGGGTGTTTATAGTTACTACGATATCGAACGAATTGAGGAATTTGTTCCTTTTAAGGGTGCTTATGAAGTTGCTTCTTTGATTGAAAAATATGATATTACTCTCTACGAATCTGAAAATTTTCACATACTTAAATATTGCTATGAAAACTATGCTCATAATGTCTATGTCAAAGAATTTTTTCAAAGAATGACCATTGCTTCGGAAGAAAATAATGATATGCATGAATCTATAGATAATTATGATTCCGATGATTTGATTGAAATATCACTTGATGAACATGATGCTTGCTATTCTTTTGGCCATGATGCCAATATTTATGAAGATGAATTTGCTATAGTTCCTTATGTTAAACATGAGATCGTTGCTATTGCACCCATACTTAATAGTTCCTTCGGTGAAAAGCATGATTGCAATGATGTTATTATAAATTCTCTTAATGTCAATTGTGTTAATGATATGCAAAACCCTAAGCTTGGGGATGCTATTTTTCCTATGACTACTATTTGTTGCAATGATCATTATTGGGGTGATTCCTTTTTTGATCTTGAAAATTTATTTAAGCCCCATGATGAATATGAGATTGATAATAGTGTTTGCAATATTATTGAAAGTGGGTTTGGAAGAGTGTCAACGTTAGATCCCACATATTTGGAGAATGTTCAATCTTATGAAGTTTTTGATAAAAGTGAGTTTGGAGAGGTCATGACTTTAGTTAATGTTAATCCCACTATTTTGGAAGAGTGTCAACTTTGCATACATGCGGATCTTGTTAAGAATATGTTTTGTGATAGCTATATTGTTGAATTTTCTTATGATACTACATGTAATTATTATGAGAGAGGAATGTGACGCCCCGGCTTGACCGTACACTAATCATACACGCAAACGTGTACGATCAAGATCAGGGACTCACGGGAAGATATCACAACACAACTCTACAAATAAAATAAGTCATACAAGCATCATATTACAAGCCAGGGGCCTCGAGGGCTCGAATACAAGAGCTCGATCACAGACGGGTCAGCGGAAGCAACAATATCTGAGTACAGACATAAGTTAAACAAGTTGCCATAAGATGGCTAGCACAAACTGGGATACAGATCGAAAGAGGCGCAGGCCTCCTGCCTGGGAATCCTCCTAAACTACTCCTGGTCGTCGTCAGCGGGCAACACGTAGTAGTAGGCACCTCCGGTGTAGCAGGAGTCGTCGTCGACGGTGGCATCTGGCTCCTCGGCTCCGACATCTGGTTGCGACAACCAGGTAGAAGGGATAGAGGGAAAAGAAGGAGAAAGCAACCGTGAGTACTCATCCAAAGTACTCGCAAGCAAGGAGCTACACTACATATGTATGCAATGGTATCAACTGGGATAAGGCTATTATAAGTGGACTGAATTGCAGAAAGCCGGAATAAGAGGGGGATAGCTAATCCTGTCGAAGACTACGCTTCTGGGAGCCTTCGTCTTGCAGCATGTAGAAGAGAGTAGACTGAAGTCCTCCAAGTAGCATCATATAGCATAATCCTAACCGATGATCCTCCCCTCGTCGCCCTGTGAGAGAGCGATCACCGGTTGTATCTGGCACTTGGAAGGGTGTGTTTTATTAAGTATCCGGTTCTAGTTGTCATAAGGTCAAGGTACAACTCCGGGTCGTCCTTTTACCGAGGGACACGGCTATTCGAATAGATAAACTTCCCTGCAGGGGTGCACCACATACCCCAACACGCTCGATCCCATTTGGCCGGACACACTTTCCTGGGTCATGCCCGGCCTCGGAAGATCAACACGTCGCAGCCCTACCTAGGCACAACAGAGAGGTCAGCACGCCGGTCTAAATCCTATGGCGCAGGGGTCTGGGCCCATCGCCCTTTGCACACCTGCACGTTGCGTACGCGGCCGGAAGCAGACCTAGCCTAGTGGCTTTCCAGTCCAATCCGGCGTGCGCCACTCAGTCGCTGACGTCACGAAAGCTTCGGCTGATACCACGACGTCGGGATACCCATAACTACTCCCGCGTAGATGGTTAGTGCGTATAGACCAAATGGCCAGACTCAGATCAAATACCCAGATCTCGTTAAGCGTGTTAAGTGTCCGCGAACGCCGAACAGGGCCAAGCCCACCTCTCTCCTAGGTGGTCGGAACCTGCCCTGTCGCTCCGCCACAAAGATCCACACAGAGGGCCGTCGGGACAAAGGTCCTTTCAGCCCCCCAATCCGTGAATCACTCGCGGGTACTCCTCGAGCCAACCCGACTTTGGTCACCACATGTATCATGTTTAAAGTATATAGTATATACCCGTGATCACCTCCCGAGTGATCACGGCCCAATAGTATAGCATGGCAGACGGACAAGAATGTAGGGCCACTGATGATAAACTAGCATCCTATACTAAGCATTAGGTTTGCAGGTAAAGGTAACAACAGTAGTAGCAAGGACAGGCTATGCATCAGTATAGGATTAACGAGAAGCAGTAACATGCTACACTACTCTAATGCAAGCAGTATAGAGAAGAGTAGGCGGTATCTGGTGATCAAAGGGGGGCTTGCCTGGTTGCTCTGGCAAGAGAGAGGGATCGTCAACTCCGTAGTCGTACTGGGTAGTAGCGGCGTCGGTCTCGGTGTCTATCGAGAGAAGAGGGGGGGGAAAACAATAAATATATAAGCAAGCATATGCATAGTGATGCATGACATGACAAGTAACGACGTTAGAGGTGCCCTAACGCGGTAACAGGTGATACCGGTGAAGGGGGATAAAATCCGGGAAAGTATCCCCGGTGTTTCGCGTTTTCGGGCACAGGAGCCGGAGGGGGGGAAAGTTGCGAGTTCGATAGGTTAGGGAGGTGTGGTGGACGAACGGGCTGCGTATCCGGCTTCGTCTCGTCGTTCTGAGCAACTTTCATGTTGAAATTATTTTAATCCGAGTTACGGATTAAAAGATATGATTTTCTAAAGATTTTATTAATTTCTGGAATTTAATTAATTAACTAAATTAATTCGAAATAATTAATGACATCAGCATTGATGTCATGCTGACCGTCAGCAGTCAAACAGAGTTGACTGGGTCCAAACTGACATGTGGTCCAGTGGGACCCACCTGTCATACACTTTAGGTTAATTAGGTTTTAGCTAAACTAATCACAGTTCAATTAGACTAATTAGTTAAATTGATTATCTAATTATGATTAATTAACTTAATTAATCCTTAATTAATTAATTAATAATTAATATTTTTATTACTATTAATTTTAATTCCTTTTTTTTTAATAAAGCGTTCTGGGGCTGGGCCCCCTCTGTCAGTGGCCCCAGGGGCCTTAACGGGTGCGGCGCATGGGCGCGCGGTGCAGGAGCCACGGGCGCCCGTAGGCGGGCCGAGCCCCTGACCCAACGCAGCAGGGCACCGGCCAGGGGAGTCGTCGCCGCGGCGGCCGGAGCGGCCGGAGCCGGGGCGTCGACGGAGAGGGTTGGCCGCGGCGCGGGCCAGCAGCGTGGTTGGGGGGGGCGCGGAGCCGCGGCAGGCACGACAAAGAGGAGTCGGGCGCGACGAAGCGGGACGCGAGGCGTGCACGGGGCGCACGCGCACGGTGGCCACGGCGACGAACGCCGGGCCGCGCGCGTTGGCGCGTCGAGCAGGGGGGAGGAGGGAGAGCAGCGCGAGCAAGGTCGTGGAGAGCCGAGCGGGAAGCAGAGCGGCGAGTCCACGCGCGGGGCGGCGGGCGATGCGGCGCGTGCGCAGGGGGGGGGGAGGTAGAGCAGCGGCAGGGGAGCCGCACAGGAAGCGGTGAGGGGCCGGGGGCGAGATGGCCCGGCGCGGCGACGGTGGCGCCGGAGCGCATCGTGCGGCGACGCCCGAGGCGACCTAGGGGGAGAGGAGGGCGAAGGGGGAAGCTCACGGGGGGGAGGAGGGGGAGTAGGGCAACGGGGCAGCGGGCTCGGGGGCGGTCGGGGAAGACCGGCGAGGAGGAGGACGAGGAGGCGATCGGCGGGGCCGGCAACGACGGCGTCGGGGTGGCCGTCTCCTCCCGATCCAATCGGGAGAGATGGGGGGGGGAGGGAGATATTTTCGGAGTGGGGGGGGGGGGAAGGGGGGGCGGGCTAGGGTTCCGGGGGGGTTATGTGGAACGGGGTGGGCCGGTCGGCTGGCCTGGTGGCCTGCTGGGCCGGAGCCCAGTGGGTTGCCCCTCTTTTTTTTTGTTAGGTTTTGTCTTTTTCTTTTATTTATTTTCTCTTTTGTTTTTAATTCATTCTAAAATACTTAGGCAGTTCTTAAAATGTGTTGACTACACTATAATTACCAGTGCAATATTCTGCAACCCCCGAACATTTTTGTTTTAATTTTTGAAAACTTTTATTGTTAATTGTAATTTGAATTTGAATTTGAACGGTTTCGGATCGTTGCGAGGTTAGCAACAGTAATCGGGATGACGTGCCATGATTAGCGTGGGATTACTGTAGCAAGATTATCCGGGCGTTACAAGGAAAATATGGTTGTAGACATTTTCATGTTACTAGATTACCTCTCATTATGTTGAGATTGCTATTGTTTCTTTCCGCTTTCTTGCATATGCTAGTTTTTGCTTTCCTTGATAATTTGTTTGCCTATAAGATGCCTATGCATAGGAAGTATGTTAGACTTACATGTGTATGTCACGTGTTCTATGATGCTCTCTTTGTGCTTCAATTCTTGTCTTTCATGTGAGCATCATTGAAATATTATGCCTAGCTAGGGGCGTTAAACTATAGCGCTTGTTGGGAGGCAACCCAATTTTATTTTTATTCCTTGCTTTTTGCTCCTGTTTAGTAATAAATAATTTATCTAGCCTTTGTTTTGTGTTTTTTGTGTTTAATTAGTGTTTGTGCCAAGTAGAACCGTTGGGAAGACTTGGGGAAAGTCTTTTTAATCTTGCTGTAAAAAACAGAAACTTTAGCGCTCACGAGAATTGCTGCCATTTTTTATTTGGAAAGTGCTATTTAGTTAATTATTTTTGCATATGATTAATAGATAAATTCCTCACGTCCATCAATTTATTTTAGAATGTTTTGGGGTTCCAGAACTTGCGTTAGCTACAGATTACTACAGACTGTTCTGTTTTTGACAGATTCTGTCTTTCGTGTGTTGTTTGCTTATTTTGATGAATCTATGGTTAGTAAAATAGTTTATAAACCATAGAGAAGTTGGAATACAGTAGTTTTAACACCAATATAAATAAAGAATGAGTTCATTATAGTACCTTGAAGTGGTGTTTTGTTTTCTTTCGCTAACGGAGCTCATGAGATTTTCTATTTTGAGTTTTGTGTTGTGAAGTTTTCAAGTTTTGGGTTAAGTTTTGATGGATTATGGAACAAGGAGTGGCAAGAGCCTAAGCTTGGGGATGCCCATGGCACCCCGAGATAATATAAGGACACCTAAAAGCCAAAGCTTGGGGATGCCCCGGAAGGCATCCCCTCTTTCGTCTACTTCCATCGGTAACTTTACTTGGAGCTATATTTTTATTCACCACATGATATGTGTTTTGCTTGGAGCGTCTTGTATTATTTGAGTCTTTATTTTTTAGTTTGCCACAATCATCCTTGCTGTACACACCTTTTGAGAGAAACACACATGATTTGAAAATTATTAGAATACTCTATGTGCTTCACTTATATCTTTTGAGTTATATATTTTTTGCTCTAGTGCTTCACTTATATCTTTTAGAGCACGGTGGTGGATTTGTTTTATAGAAACTATTGTTCTCTCAAGATTCACTTAGATTATTTTGAGAGTCCTACAAAGCAGCATGGTAATTTTCTTTAATTATGATAGGCATTCAAGATTAGTAATTTTTTTCTTATGAGTGTGTTGAATACTATGAGAAGTTTGATACTTGATAATTGTTTTGAGACATGGAGATGGTGATATTAGAGTCATGCTAGTTGAGTAGTTTTGAATTTGAGAAATACTTGTGTTAAAGTTTGTGATTCCCGTAGCATGCACGTACGTATGGTGAACCGTTATGTAATGAAGTCAGAGGATGATTTATTTATTTATTGTCTTCCTTATGAGTGGTGGTCGGGGACGAGCGATGGTCTTTTCCTACCAATCTATCCCCCTAGGAGCATGCACATAATACTTTGTTTCGATAACTAATAGATTTTTGCAATAAGTACGTGAGTTCTTTATGACTAATGTTGAGTCCATGGATTATACGCACTCTCACCCTTCCACCATAGCTAGCCTCTCTAATACCGCACACTTTTCGCCGGTATCATACACCCACCATATACCTTCCTCAAAACAGCCACCATATCTACCTATCATGGCATTTCCATAGCCATTCCGAGGTATATTGCCATGCAACTTTCCACCGTTCCGTTTACTATGACACGCTCCATCATTGTCATATTATTTTGCATGATCATGTAGTTGACATTGTATTTGTGGCAAAGCCACCGTTCATAATTCTTCATACATGTCACTCATGCATCATTGCACATCCCGGTACACCGCCGGAGGCACTCACATAGAGTCATATTTTTTTCTAAGTATTAAGTTGTAATTGTTGAGTTGTAAGTAAATAAAAGTGTGATGATCATCATTTTAGAGCATTGTCCCAAGTGAGGAAAGGATGATGGAGACTATGATTCCCCCACAAGTCGGGATGAGACTCCGGACTAAAAAAAGAGGCCATAAAAAAAGAGAAAAGGCCGAATTAAAAAAATGAGAGAAGGGACAATGCTACTATCCTTTTACCACACTTATGCTTCAAAGTAGCACCATGATCTTCATGATAGAGAGTCTCCTATGATATCACTTTCATATACTAGTGGGAATTTTTCATTATAGAACTTGGCTTGTATATTCCAATGATGGGCTTCCTCAAAATGCCCTAGGTCTTCGTGAGCAAGCGAGTTGGATGCACTCCCACTTAGTTCCTTTTTTTGAGCTTTCATATACTCATAGCTCTAGTGCATCCATTGCATGGCAATCCCTACTCACTCACATTGATATCTATTAATGGGCATCTCCATAGCCCGTTGATACACCTAGTTGATATGTGACTATCTTCTCCTTTTTTTCTTCTCCACAACCACCATTCTATTCCACATATAGTGCTATGTCCATGGCTCACGCTCATGTATTGCGTGAGGATTGAAAAAGTTTGAGAACACCAAAAGTATGAAACAATTGCTTCGTTTGTCATCGGGGTTGTGCATGATTTAAATACTTTGTGTGGTGAAAATAGAGCATAGCCAGACTATATGATTTTGTAGGGATAACTTTCTTTGGCCATGTTATTTTGAGAAGACACAATTGCTTAGTTAGTATGCTTGAAGTATTATTACTTTATGTCAATATTAAACTTTTATCTTGAATCTTTCGGATCTGAATATTCATACCACAATGAAGAGAATTACATTGAAATTATGCCAAGTAGCATTCCACATCAAAAATTCTGTTTTTATCATTTACCTACTCGAGGACGAGCAAGAATTAAGCTTGGGGATGCTTGATACGTCTCCAACGTATCTATAATTTTTCATTGTTCCATGCTATATTATTTTCTGTTTTGGACATTATTGGGCTTTATTATACACTTCTATATTATTTTTGGGACTAACCTATTAACCGGAGGCCCAGCCCAGAATTGCTGTTTTTTTGCCTATTTCAGAGTTTCGCAGAAAAAGAATATCAAATGGAGTCCAAACGGAATGAAACCTTTGGGAACGTGATTTTTGGAACGAACGTGATCGAGAGGACTTGGACCCTACGTCAAGAAAGCAACCAGGAAGGCATGAGGTAGGGGGGTGCGCCTACCCCCTAGGCGCGCCCTCCACCCTCGTGGCACCCACATTGCTCCACCGACGTACTTCTTCCTCCTATATATACCTATGTACCCCCAAACTACCAGATACAGAGCTAAAAACCTAATTCCACTGCCGCAACCTTCTGTACCCGTGAGATCCCATCTTGGGGCCTTTTCTGGAGCTCCGTCGGAGGGGGCATCGATCACGGAGGGCTTCGACATCAACACCATAGCCTCTCCGATGATGTGTGAGTAGTTTACCTCGGACCTTCGGGTCCATAGTTATTAGCTAGATGGCTTCTTCTCTCTTTTTGGATCTCAATACAATGTTCTCCCCCTCTCTTGTGGAGATCTATTTGATGTAATCTTCTTTTGCGGTGTGTTTGTTGAGACCGATGAATTGTGGGTTTATGATCAAGTTTATCTGTGAACAATATTTGAATCTTCTCTGAATTCTTTTATGTATGATTGGTTATCTTTGCAAGTCTCTTTGAATTATCAGTTTGGTTTGGCCTACTAGATTGATCTTTCTTGCAATGGGAGAAGTGCTTAGCTTTGGGTTCAATCTTGTGGTGTCCTTTCCCAGTGACAGTAGGGGCAGCAAGGCACGTATTGTATTGTTGCCATCGAGGATAACAAGATGGGGTTTATATCATATTGCATGAGTTTATCCCTCTACATCATGTCATCTTACTTAAGGTGTTACTCTGTTCTTTTGAACTTAATACTCTAGATGCATGCTGGATAGCGGTCGATGTGTGGAGTAATAGTAGTAGATGCAGGAAGGAGTCGGTCTACTTGTCTCAGACGTGATGCCTATATACATGACCATACCTAGATATTCTCATAACTATGCTCAATTCTATCAATTGCTCAACAGTAATTTGTTTACCCACCGTGATACTTATGCTCTCGACAGAAGCCACTAGTGAAACCTATGGCCCCCGGGTCTATTTTCCATCATATTAATCTCCCATCAACAAGCTATTTCTTTTGTCGTTTTTATTTCTCTTTATTTACTTTGCATCTTTGTCATAAAAATACCAAAAACATTATCTTATCATATCTATCAGATCTCACTTTCATAAGTGACCGTGAAGGGATTGGCAACCCCTTTATTGCGTTGGTTGCGAGGATTTTATTTGTTTGTGTAGGTGCGAGGGACTCGTGCATGGCCTCCTACTGGATTGATACCTTGGTTCTCAAAAACTGAGGGAAATACTTACGCTACTTTGCTGCATCACCCTTTCCTCTTCAAGGGAAAACCAACGCAGTGCTCAAGAGGTATCAGCACCGGATAATCTGCTGGAAGCGCTGCGAGGCGCTTCCATTGTGGATGAGCACCGTGTCCTTATGGGCATGGTAATCGAGAAGGTTCAATCCTCCAAAAGCGGACTAACCGAAGCCTGCGCTAGCCTTTTAACAGGCTTTGAGGTAAGTAATGTAATTGTAGAAATGATATCACAGTGTAGACAGTAGCCCCTGATGCTCTGTTCGGTGTTTGGAAAGAAAAAGCCGAACGGAGGATCAAAATAATTTTTGCAGGAGTCTAACATAAGATGTCTATGTGAATAAGCAGGCGTCGCTGCTGGCTGCTGTCGCTCATACTGTGGAGGTCTCCCGGCCTGAAGCAGAGCCTGGAGCGGACCGAAGAAGAGCTCAGCCTCATGAAGAAGCAGCTGGAGGACAGCCAAGGTATGCAGTGACCTGCGTGTGAATTGAGGAGGATGAATGCTTCATGCTGAATAAAGTGTCATGAGTTTGATTAGGGGCCACGACCGAGGTGGCGGCCCTCAAGAAGGCGTTAGCCAAGGACGAGGATAAAGCGGCCAAGAAGCGCGCTACGCGCGAGAAACACGAGGCCCGGGTCAGCGAGGTCCAGCAAGAGCTCTAGGACACCGTCAAGAAGTATTAGTCCTTGGAGCGTGATTCTAAGAGGCAAGCGTCCGAACTTGCGAAGGCCCGCAAATGCGCACAAGAGGCTCGAGCTGAGGCCCAGAGCGCCCTTTAGGAAATCCAGGCGGCCAAGAAGATCGCGGCGGGAAGGCTTTCATTATGCAAAGCAAGTCTGTGAAGGAAATGTTCCTTTTACTTACCCGGATTTGGAGCTCTCCAGGGGCGTTTACGGATTTGCCGCGCACCATATCAGATGCTGCTGAGTTCTATCGAGCCAAAGAAGGGAGTTCTACGGAGAAGCTGTTCTGGTCTCAATATCTTGGACCAGAACATCTGGTGCCCTTCAGCGACCAGCTGAAACAGCTGGTCGAGCTGCACAAGGCGGCCGAGCTAGCCATGAAGGACCTGATAGTCCGATTATGGCCTGCCGCGCCTATACCCAGCAGCTACTTCGGACTTGTGAAGCGGCTTGTTAGTGCCTGCCCACGGCTTGAGGTCATAAAGCGATCGGTATGCATTGAAGGTGCCCGGATGGCCTTTGCCCATGTCAAGATGCACTGGGTGAAGATGGATGCCAAGAAGCTGATGACCGAGAGGCCGCCTAAGGGCAACGAGCACCACTGTCCCGATTTATATTTTGATGGTGTCCTGGAGGGATCCTGCCTTGTAGCAGAGCAATGTGTGAAGGATGTTATATTCCCATGAAAATATTCGTATTATCCTATCCTGTAACATGAATCAACGATGTTGTGTAATATAATGCTTGTTATGTTTTAATTTTTTCCTCTTGTGCGGCCATGTTGTATGAAATCTGAGGGTTGGCCAGTCACCGGCTTCTGCCCCCACGTAGGTAGTACGGGGGTGTTCGGGATGGAATCTAAATAATCTTGATCCAATTGTATGGTCCTTGAAGGAGTTGTTTAGCGCAACGAACCAGGCAACCAGACTATGCGGCTTGAACGCCCTCACTTGGCCATAGGAGTTTTATAATAAAAACATGGGCGCAGCCCCTAGTATCCGAACTAGAGTGCTATAAGCGTCTGATCGGGAAGTACCGATCCTTTGCGTAATGGGGAAGAAATCTCCAATGATTTGTAACCTCCCAACAGCTGACCGGCTCTCACCGCATCATGACAGTCAGTTTTCGACTTTCTCTACTGAGGTGCTCCTTTGGATAAACCAAGGCACAATCGCAGTAGTTCTCCCTTTACTACCTTAGCCGATATAGCGGAACGTAAGGTAGCAAGAACAGGAGCCGGGCAACCCAACTATTGACCAAAGACATGATTCAGAGCCAATGCATATAATGCTAAATTCGGGGTGCCGAACTATACTTATAAAAAGTGTTTGGACTTTTGTTGCCGTAATGTGGGGTGCTATGAAGCCCCTGGCAAACATCAAATGTACCAAAGTGTACGGGTGCTACCTGATAGGTTTATCCACAGGGGAGCTGAAAAAGAGAAAGAAAACAGAAAAGGTACAAAGGTAAAAAGCTGGGGTACTAAAGCTCCAGCCGCAAACTGTTCTCATTGTAATTTAATTAGTATGTCAAGGCGCATTGATACAGGTAGTGCGATAAGCAACATGCTATTTGACATGCCGAAACCAAGGGAGAGCTGCATGTGGGTCCTGAAAAACAGGTAGAGTTATCTTTAACGGAATCACCTAAAAAGTCCCCATATGTCTGCGTTTCTTGCCATCTTGGTGTGTTTATCCTTCAAGAGGACAGATGACCAGTCCACCAGATGGGGCATGTGAGATTGAGACCTGCAAAGGAAACAAGTAAAAGTGAAAGTATGTGTGTATCCGATGTCGGTTGAGCCGTACTATGGACCACAAGCTAGCTATGCCTCCATCGATGCCCATGGGATTTTGAGTGCGTAGTTATGTACGTGCGGCACGAATGCCACCACTTTATCGGGACTGAGACGGCGGCGCGATTGCTAGTCGAGCTCCTGACGAGCCGAGCTCTCCTGCTGCAGAGTAGTTCGGACCCTCTTAGCGATGTCTGTGGGCTCGACAGCCGAATTAAGGTTCTGCTTGAGAAGGCCACTCTGAACTTCTGCTGCTAAGGCAGTTGTGTGCTCTTCTGTACGGAGGGAGCGTTCCATATTTTCGTTGACCATTATGACGCCGCGCGGACCGAGCATCTTGAGCTTGAGGTAAGCATAATGTGGTACTGCGTTGAATCGAGTAAACGCAGTTCGTCCGAGCAGTGCGTGATAGCCGATGTGGAAGGGGACAATATCGAAGATTAACTCCTCGCTTCGGAAGTTGTCCAGAGATTCGAGGACAACCTCTAGTGTGATTGAGCCCGTACAGCGGGCTTCTACAACTGGTATGACTCCTTTGAAGGTAGTCCCGGTGGGCTTGATCCGTGATGGGTTAATGCCCATTTTCCGTGTTGTATCCTGATAGAGCAGATTGAGGCTGCTGCCTCCGTTCATAAGGATGCGAGTCAGGTGGAACCCATCAATTATTGGGTCTAGGACTAGTGCGGCTGAACCACCATGACAGATACCGGTCGGATGATCCCGGCGATCAAAAGTGATCGGGCATGACGACCATGGATTAAATTTTGGGGCGACTGGCTCTATCGCGTAGATGTCCTTGAGCGCATGCTTGCGCTCCCTCTTGGGGATGTGGGTAGCGTATATCATGTTCACCGTTTTGACCTAAGGGGGAAACTTCTTCTGTCCCCCTGTGTTCGGTTGCTGGGGCTCTTCGTCATCGTCCTCGCTTTGCGATCCCTTTTCCCTGTTCTCGACGTTTAATTTGCCGGCCTATTTAAAAACCCAGCAGTCTCTATTTGTATGATTGGGTGGCTTGTCTGGGGTGTCATGAATCTGGCACGGGCGATCAAGTATGCATCCAAGCTGGATGGGCCTAAATTGTTCTTTTGGAATGGTTTCTTCCGCTGACCGGACTTAGAGCCACTGAATCCGGCATTGACCGCCGTATCCTCGGTATTATCACTGTTGTTTCGACGCTTGTATCTGTTGCGTCAAGACTTGTCTTTGTTATTTTTAACTTCAGGGGTGCCGGCGTCGCTTGCACTGTTTTTGCTACGGGCCAACCAACTGTCCTCGCCCTCACAAAAGCAGGTCATGAGTGCCGTGAGGGCCGCCATGGATTTCGGCTTTTCTTGGTCGAGGTGGCGAGCGAGCCATTTGTCGCGGATGCTGTGTTTGAAGGCAGCTAGGGCTTCGGCATAGGGACAATCGATGATTTTGTTCTTTTTAGTTAAGAACCTAGTCCAGAATTTCCCGGTGGACTCTCCAGGTTGCTGAACTATGTGGCTTAAGTCATCGGCGTCTGGTGGCCGGACATATGTACCTTGGAAGTTGTTGGGGAAGGCTTCTTCCAAGTCCTGCCAGCTGCCGATAGAATTTTCAGGCAGGCTATTTAACCAGTGCCGAGATGGCCCCTTGAGTTTTAAAGGGAGGTATTTGATGGCGTGGAGGTCATCGCCGCGGGCCAAATGAATGTGGAGAATGAAGTCTTCGATCCACATCGCGGGGTCCGTTGTTCCATCGTATGATTCTATATTCGCGGGTTTGAATCCTTATGGGAATTCATGATCCATGACCTCATCAGGGAAGCAATGAGGGTGTGTGGCGCCTCTATATCGGGCCGTATCGCGACGTAGCTCTGATGGAGTCCATCTGCGGTTTTTAGCCCACGCATGACAAAGTTTGTCACGTCCAAATAGGTGGCCATCATCGCGTGTCGAGGCACATCCTTGAGATCCGTAGATTGATCTGGCATGTCCTGCTTTATTGTTCAGGTTTTGCCGGAGGTTATATGTATGACTGTGGGCTAATTTACCCCTACCTGTGCAATGAGGCGGGGTGGGCTGGTGTTCGGCGTGAGTTGCCGTCTTGGCCCAACCACGTGGTGGTCGGCCAGCCGCATTGTACGATGGTGGTATGTATTTCGAGGCCTCCTCGTCAAACTGAGGTAGCAATTTGCACTTTGGGTAACTTTTGGTTGGGCGCTTGAGGCCATATTCTTCGGCTGCTAGGACATCGGTCCATTTATAATTGAGCAGATCTTGATCAGCTTGAAGCTGCTGCTTCTTCTTTTTTAGGCTCCTTGCCGTGGCTATTAGCTGGCACTTGAAGCGCTCCTGCTCAAGAGGTTCCTCAGGCACGATGAAGTCATCGGTGCCGAGGCTCACCTCATCCTCGGAAAGCGAAAGATAACTTCCGTCCTCTGAGTCTTCATGCGTGGCCTCTTTACAAGGGCTAATCTGCCCATCTTCCCGCTCATCTTGTTCATTAGCTGTTTCAACGGGGTCTTCGTTGTCTTCGGCACCTTCTGGAGTGTTATCTTCTCCTGTGCCGGTGTTGCTTTCTTTACTGTGGCGTGACTTAGAGCGGCGCCGCTGATGCCGATGCTTGGATTGTATTTCGGAAGGTTTATCCTCAGCTGGATCTTCCTTGTCATCGCCGCTGTTCTCCTTTGGTGCATCCACCATGTATACATCATACGAGGAAGTGGTCGTCCAGCGTCCTGTGAACGGTGGGTTCTGGGCCTCTTCTTCTCCTGCATTGTCGTCCATACCTTCGATGTCCTTAGAGTTGTAATCAAGTGTGTCGGTTAAATCCTCGACCATATCTATGAAGTTGGTGGCGGGTGGGTAGCAAAATTCTCCATCGTTAGCCCCTAGTTCGAACCGGATATAGTTCGGCTGTGAGTCCTCCACCAAGGACATGTTCTTTAACGAGTTTAGCATGTCGCCCAAAGGCGAGTGTTGGAAGATGTCTACGGCACCAAATTCGAAGATCGATAAACGATCAAGTTCGGCGTCCGCGGGCTCACATGATTCCGAACTTACCGCCAGAAACGAGTCCGGAGTTTCGGTGGCACATGTATCATGCGAGATCAAGTCTATGTGCGGCTCCAACACCGTGGAATCTGTGGCCTCCGTGGTGGGCTCGATCCTCCCGTCCTTGGATGGCAGAGTCTACTCTGGATCTAAGGTCAGAGAAGTTATGGGAGCTGTCTCCTGGATGCGGTCCGTTGACAGATTTAGGTCATGTCCCTCAGGGTGACCAGGAGTGGTAGCCGCGGTCTCAAATCCAGCGAAGATCAAGTCTCCACGGATATCCGCAACGTAGTTCAAGCTCCCAAATCTGACCTGATGGCCAGGGGCATAGCTTTCGATCTGCTCCAGATGGCCAAGCGAGTTGGCCCACAGAGCAAAGCCGCCGAACATGAAGATCTGTTCGGGGAGGAAGACTCTCCCTTGGGCAGCATCATTGTAGATGGTTGAAGGAGCCATCGAACCTCTTGATGACGGCACAGTGGAACTCTCAATGAAAGCACCATTGTCGGTTTCAAAACCGGTGGATCTCGGGTAGGGGGTCTCGAACTGTGCGTCTAAGGTCGATGGTAACAGTAGATAGGGGACACAATGTTTTACCCAGGTTCGGGCCCTCTCTATGGAGGTAATACCCTACGTCCTGCTTGATTGATCTTGATGAATATGAGTATTACAAGAGTTGATCTACCACGAGATCGTAATGGCTAAACCCTAGAGGTCTAGCTTGTATGGCTATGATAATGTATATCCTCCGGACTAAGTCCTCCAGTTTATATAGACACCGGGAGGATCTAGGGTTACACAAGGTTGGTTACAAAGAAACAAATCTACATATTTAGTCGCCAAGCTTGCCTTCCACGCCAAGGTATTGGGATACCACTATCGAATCTCGAGAAAGTAACGTACCGATTGACAAAGGGAATTGATACGGGATTTCTTGAATCCTCGACATCGTGGTTCATCCGATGATATCATCGTGGAACATGTGGGAGCCAACATGGGTATCCAGATCCCGCTGTTGGTTATTGGCCGGAGAGTTGTCTCGGTCATGTCTGCATGGTTCCCGAACCCGTAGGGTCTACACACTTAAGGTTCGATGACGCTAGGGTTATTAGGAAGATTTGTATGTGATTACCGAATGTTGTTCGGAGTCCCGGATGAGATCCCAGACGTCACGAGGAGTTTCGGAATAGTCCGTAGGTGAAGATTTATATATGGGAAGTCATCATACGGTCACCGGAAATATTCGGGGTATGCCGGTATTGTACCGGGACCACCGGAGGGGTTCCGGGGGTCCACCGGGAGGGTCCACCTGCCCTGGAGGGCCTTATGGGCTGTAGGTGGAAGGGAACCAGCCCCTAGTGGGCTGGGCGCCATCCCACCCTAGGTCCCATGCGCCTAGGGTTTGGGGGGACCCTAAAGGGGGGCGCCACCCTTGCTTGGGGGGCAAGCCCCCCCCTTGGCCGCCGCCCCCCCCTAGATCTCATCTAGAGGGGCCGGCCCCCCTTCCCCCTTGTCCCTATAAATAGAGGGGCGAGGGGAGGGCTGCAACACCACATCCAAGGCGCAGCCCCTCCCCTCCCCAACACCTCTCCTCCTCCGCGTGAGCTTGGCGAAGCCCTACCGGAGAACTGCCACTCCATCACCACCACGCCGTCGTGCTGTTGTTGGAGCCTTCTTCCTCAACCTCTCCCTCCTCCTTGCTGGATCAAGGCACGGGAGACGCCACCGGGCTGCATGTGTGTTGAATGCGGAGGCGCTGTTGTTCGGTGCTTAGATTGGATGCGGCCGCGATCTGAATCGCTACGTGTACGACTCCTCCAGCCGCGTTCTTGCAACGCTTCCGACTCGCGATCTTCAAGGGTATGAAGATGCACTCCCTTCTCTCTCGTTGCTAGTTACTCCATAGATTGATCTTGGTGATGCGTAGAAATTTTTTAATTTCTACAACGATCCCCAACAGTGGCATCATGAGCTAGGTCTATGCGTAGTTTCTATGCACAAGTGGAACACAAGTTGTTGTGGGCGTCGATTTTGTCAATTTACTTGCCGTTACTAGTCTTATCTTGATTCAGCGGCATCGTGGGATGAAGCTGCCCGGACCGACCTTACACGTACGCTTATGTGAGACTGGTTCCACCAACTGACATGCAGTAGTTGCATAAGGTGGCTAGCGGGTGTCTGTCTCTCCCACTTTAGTCGGATCGGATTCGATGAAAAGGGTCCTTATGAAGGGTAAATAGAAATTGGCATATCACGTTGTGGTTTTGGCGTAGGTAAGAAACGTTCTTGCTAGAAACCTATAGCAGCCACGTAAAAAACTTGCAACAACAATTAGAGGACGTCTAACTTGTTCTTGCAGCATATGCCGTGTGATGTGATATGGCCAAAAGGATGTGATGAATGATATATGTGATGTATGAGATTGATCATGTTCTTGTAATAGGAATCACGACTTGCATGTCGATGAGTATGACAACTGGCAGGAGCCATAGGAGTTGTCTTAATTTATTTATGACCCGCGTGTCAACATAAACGCATGTAATTACTTTACTTTATCACTAACCGTTAGCCATAGTAGTAGAAGTAATAGTTGATGAGACAACTTCATGAAGACACGATGATGGAGATCATGATGATGGAGGTCATGGTGTCATGCCGGTGACAATGATGATCATGGCGCCCCGAAGATGGAGATCGAAAGGAGCAAAATGATATTGACCATATCATGTCACTATTTGATTGCATGTGATGTTTATCATGCTTTACATCTTATTTGCTTAGAATGACGGTAGCATAAATAAGATGATCCCTCGTAATAATTTCAAGAAAATGTTCCCCCTAACTATGCACCGTTGCTAAGGTCCGCTGTTTCGAAGCACCACGTGATGATCGGGTGTGATAGGTTCTAACGTTCGCATACAACGGGTGTAAGCCAGATTTACACACGCAATACACTTAGGTTGACTTGACGAGCCTAGCATGTACAGACATGGCCTCGGAACACGGAAGACCGAAAGGTCGAACATGAGTTGTATAGAAGATACGATCAACATGAAGATGTTCACCGATGATGACTAGTCCGTCTCACGTGATGATCGGACATGGCCTAGTTGACTCGGATCATGTATCACTTAGATGACTAGAGGGATGTCTATCTGAGTGGGAGTTCATTAAATAATTTGATTAGATGAACTCAATTATCATGAACATAGTCTAAAATTCTTTGCAATATGTCTTGTAGATCAAATGGCCCACGCTAATGTTGCCCTCAACTTCAACGCGTTCCTAGAGAAAACCAAACTGAAAGACGATGGCAACAACTACACGGAATGGGTCTGTAACCTGAGGATTATCCTTATAGCTGCCAGGAAAGCATATGTCCTTGATGCACCGCTAGGTGAAGCACCTGTTTTCCCAGCAGAACAAGACGTTATGAACGCCTGGCAGACACGCAGTGATGATTACTCCCTGGTTCAGTGCGGCATGCTTTACAGCTTAGAACCTGGGCTCCAAAAGCGTTTTAAGCAACACAAAGCATATGAGATGTTCCAAGAGCTAAAAATGGTTTTCCAAGCTCATGCCCGGGTCGAGATATATGAAGTCTCCGACAAGTTCTACAGTTGTAAGATGGAGGAGAATAGTTCCGTCAGCGAGCACATACTCAAAATGTCTGGGTTGCACAACCGCTTGTCTCAACTGGGAGTTAACCTCCCGGATGATGCGGTTGTTGACAGAATCCTTCGGTCGCTCCCACCTAGCTACAAGAGCTTTGTGATGAACTTCAATATGCAGGGGATGGAAAAGACCATTCCTGAGGTATATTCAATGCTGAAATCAGTGGAGGTGGAAATCAAAAACGAACATCAAGTGTTGATGGTGAATAAAACCACTAACTTCAAGAAAGGCAAGGGTAAAAAGAACTTCAAGAAGGACGGCAAGGGAGTTGCCGCGCCCGGTAAGCAAGCTGCCGGGAAGAATACAAAGAATGGACCCAAGCCTGAGACTGGGTGCTTTTATTGCAAGGGAAACGGTCACTGGAAGCAGAACTGCCCCAAGTACTTAGCGGATAAGAAGGCCGGCAATGTCAAAGGTATATGTGATATACATGTTATTGATGTGTACCTAACCAGCGGTCGTAGTACCTCCTGGGTATTTGATACCGGTGCGGTTGCTCATATTTGTAACTCAAAACAGGAGCTGCGGAATAAACGGAGACTGGCGAAGGACGAGGTGACGATGCGCGTCGGGAATGGTTCCAAGGTCGATGTGATCGCCATCGGCACGCTACCTCTACATTTACCTACGGGATTAGTTTTAAACCACAATAATTGTTATTTAGTACCAACTTTGAGCATGAACATTGTATCTGGATCTCGTTTAATGCGAGATGGCTACTCATTTAAATATGAGAATAATGGTTGTTCTATTTATATGAGAGACATGTTTTATGGTCATGCCCCGCTGGTCAATGGTTTATTCTTATTTAATCTCGAACGTGATGTTACACATATTCATAATGTGAATGCCAAAAGATGTAAGGTTGATAATGATAGTCCCACATACTTGTGGCACTGCCGCCTTGGTCACATTGGTGTCAAACACATGAAGAAACTCCATGCAGATGGACTTTTGGAGTCTCTTGATTATGAATCATTTGACACGTGCGAACCATGCCTCATGGGAAAAATGACCAAGACTTCGTTCTCCGGAACAATGGAGCAAGCAACCAACTTATTGGAAATGATACATACTGATGTGTGCGGTCCAATGAGTGTTGAGGCTCGCGGAGGCTATCGTTATGTTCTCACCCTCACTGATGACTTGAGTAGATATGGGTATGTCTACTTAATGAAACACAAGTCTGAGACCTTTGAAAAGTTCAAGGAATTTTAGAGTGTGGTTGAGAATCAACGTGACAGGAAAATCAAGTTCTTACGATCATATCGTGGGGGAGAATATTTGAGTCACGAATTTGGCACACACTTAAGGAAATGCGGAATTGTTTCACAACTCACGCTGCTTGGAACACCTCAGCGTAATGGTGTGTCCGAACATCGTAATCGCACTCTATTGGATATGGTACGATCTACGATGTCTCTTACCGATCTACCGCTGTCATTTTGGGGTTATGCTATAGAGACTGCCGCATTCACTTTGAATAGGGCTCCGTTGAAATCCGTTGAGACGACACCTAAGCTGTCGTTTCTGAAAGTTTGGGGATGCGATGCTTATGTCAAGAAACTTCAACCTGAAAAGCTCGAACCCAAATCGGAAAAATGCGTCTTCATAGGATACCCTAAGGAAACTATTGGGTATACCTTCTACCTCAGATCCGAAGGCAAGATCTTTGTTGCCAAGAATGGATCCTTTCTAGAGAAAGAGTTTCTCTCGAAAGAAGTAAGTGGTAGGAAAGTAGAACTTGATGAAGTATTGCCTAACCGAAGAGTGGTGCAGCTCAAGAAAATGTTTCTGAGGTGCCTGCACCGACTAGAGAGGAAGTTAATGATGATGATCATGAAACTTCAGATCAAGTTGCTACTGAACTTCGTAGGTCCACAAGGACACGTTCCGCACCAGAGTGGTATGACAACCCTGTCCTGGAAATCATGTTGTTAGACAATGGTGAACCTTCGAACTATGAAGAAGCAATGGCGGGCCTAGATTCCGACAAATGGCTGGATGATAGAGGCAAAGGTGTCCCGATGTTTCGATGAGATGGTGGCTATCGTTTCTGTGGGAGTCGACCTTGACGATTCGACTACGATCGTGCGAGACGTCGCACCTTAACAATCGCTAAACCAACTTCCGAGGGTTATTGACCACGCCGGAGCACGATCAACCTGACCACGAGGGTCTATTTCCTGGGAGCAAACAAAAAACAAGCAAGAAACTGAGATTGCAATCTGGATATTGCGAATATAAGATGAAAGCTTTATTGATCAAGGTGGGGTTCTGTGACGCCTTTGTCTAGTCGTTGAACACAAACGAAGTACGCGAAGTTGCAGCTATGGCGAACTTTAATCTAAACAAAACCCAAAGTCTAAACGATGCCCTAAGGGCTGTATATATGGAGGAGAGAGGGGGAATTTCGTGGCCCTTGGTGGAGGGGTCCGAAACCAACCCTAACTCTTGTTTCCCCACACATACGGACTCTAAAAAACAGCCTATACTTAAGTACTTCGAAAATACATGGGCCTGGCCCAATAATAAGGTGACGCAGCACCTAGAATAGCCTCTGGACGAAATTTATGAAGTGGCATCTTGTATATTTCGTCCCATGCTTCATGCACTCATTATGGTGGCTTTAGAGTCCTGGAATCATCACTTGTAACCCCATTCTTGCTCCCCTTGCGCATGCCATCATCTCCATGCTTGAACTTGCTCCAAGGTTCATCTTTCTTGTCCAAGCTAGGCCCTTCATTTGTAAGCAAAACAAATGTATCCAATTTAGGCAGCATCATATTCTCATGAACATTAGAATCGTTACCAAGAAACGAAAGTACCTGATAATTCAGTTGTCGTGCGCGAGCTCTAGTAATTGGTCCAGTATGTATAGCAGCAGGGGCTGTGGGTGTAACAATGGTATTGATGTCCTCATCATCCTCCCCTTCTTGAAATGAAGTCGTCCTTGACGAAAGTTCATCGTCCTCACCCAAATAAGGCTTCAAATCTGCAATGTTAAAAGTGGGACTAACCCCAAAATCTGCAGGCAGCTCAAGTTTATATGCATTATCATTTATTTTCTCTAACACCTTAAAAGGACCATAAGCACGTGGCATTAGCTTTGATTTGCGCAAATCAGGAAATCTATCCTTACGCAAATGTAACCAAACAAGATCTCCAGGTGCAAACACAACATGTTTTCTACCCTTATCTCCAGCAAGTTTATATTTAGCATTCATACGCTCAATGTTTTCCTTAGTTAACTCATGCATTTTTAAAATCAATTCAGCATGTTCTTTAGCATCAAAATTAACCTTCTCCGAAGATGGAAGAGGCAACAAATCAATAGGTGCACGAGGTAGGAAACCATACACAATTTCAAAAGGGCACATCTTAGTAGTAGAATGCAATGAATGGTTATAAGCAAATTCAATATGAGGCAAGCATTCTTCCCACATTTTCTTGTTATTCTTCAAAACAGCCCTAAGCATAGTAGACAATGTTCTATTGACTACTTCAGTTTGTCCATTAGTTTGGGGGTGACAAGTAGTACTAAAAAGCAGTTTAGTCCCCAACTTAGCCCATAAACATCTCCAAAAGTGGCTAAGAAATTTAGTATCACGATCTGAAACAATAGTATTTGGCACAGCATGCAAGCGAATAATTTCACGAAAGAACAAATCGGCAACATTAACAACATCATCGCTTTTATGACATGGTATAAAGTGTGCCATTTTCGAGAACCTATCCACGACAACAAATATGCTATCCCTCCCCTTCTTTGTTCGAGGTAAACCTAAAACAAAGTCCATAGATATATCCTCCCAAGGAACACTAGGTACAGGCAAAGGCATATATAAACCATGAGGATTGAGTCGTGACTTAGCTTTTTGACATGTAGTGCAGCGAGCAACAAAACGCTCAACATCCCGTCTCATCTTTGGCCAAAAGAAATGTGTAGCAAGTATATCCTCCATCTTCTTGACGCCGAAGTGTCCCATTAATCCTCCTCCATGCGCCCCCTGCAACAACAAAAGACGAACAGAGCTAGCTGGAATGCATAGCTTGTTAGCACGAAACACAAATCCATCGTTAAGAACGAACTTGTTCCAAGTTCTCCCTTCCTTACAATTCTGCAATACATCTTTAAATTCAGCATCAGGCACATATTGATCTTTGATGGTCTCCAAACCAAATATTTTAAAGTCAAGTTGTGAAAGCATAGTATAACAACGAGAAAATGCATCAACAATAACATTTTCTTTACCCTTCTTGTGTTTAATGACATAAGGAAAAGTCTCAATGAATTCAACCCATTTAGCATGTCTACGGTTCAGTTTTTCTTGACTTTTAATGTGTTTCAAAGATTCATGATCAGAATGTATAACAAATTTCTTGGGCCATAAATAATGTTGCCATGTTTCTAAGGTCTGAACAAGAGCATATAATTCTTTGTCATAAGTAGAATAGTTCAGACTAGGCCCACTCAATTTTTCCGAAAAGTATGCAACAGGTTTTCCATCTTGTAATAACACACCTCCTAATCCAATTCCACTAGCATCACATTCAAGCTCAAAAGTCTTATTAAAATCAGGAAGTTGGAGTAAAGGAGCATGTGTCAACTTATCTTTCAATACCGTGAAGGCTTCTTCCTGTGCGGTACCCCAAACGAAAGGCACATCCTTCTTTGTAAGCTCGTTGAGAGGTGCAGCAATGGTGCTGAAATCTCTCACAAAACGCCTATAGAAACCAGCGAGGCCAAGGAAACTCCTCACTTGTGTGACCGTTTTGGGCTGAGGCCAACTCTCAATAGCTTCAATCTTGGCTTTATCTACCTCAATTCCCTATGGAGTAACAACATAGCCAAGAAAAGATACTCGGTCGGTGCAAAAGGTGCACTTTCCAAGGTTACCAAACAAACATGCATCACGTAGAGCAATAGAAACAGCACGTAAATGTTCCAAATGTTCCTCCAAAGATTTTCTATAAATCAATATGTCATCAAAGTAAACTACCACAAATCGTCCAATGAAAGCACGTAAAACTTCGTTCATTAACCTCATGAAAGTACTAGGTGCATTAGTTTACCCAAAAGGCATAACCAACCACTCATACAATCCAAACTTAGTTTTAAATGTTGTTTTCCATTCATCTCCCAATTTCATACGAATTTGATGGTATCCACTACGCAAATCAACTTTGGAAAATATTGTAGAGCCACTCAATTAATGCATCTACAATCAACGCACATACGCGACATACCATCCTTTTTCGGCACTAAAATGATAGGAACAGCACAAGGACTAAGGGATTCACGTATGTAACCTTTGTCGAGCAGTTCTTGTACTTGACGCATAATCTCCTTCGTCTCCTCTGGATTGGTACAGTATGGTGCACGGTTGGGTAATGATGCACCGGGAATTAAGTCAATTTGATGCTCAATCCCTCGAATAGGTGGTAATCCCGGTGGCACGTCTTCTGGAAAGACGTCAGCGAACTCCTGCAAAATGTTAGTGACAGTAGGAGGCAAAGAGGAAGGCACGTCCTCCAATGAAAATAATGCCTCTTTGCACACAAAAGCATAGCAAACAGATTTGCTGAAATCTAGCTCATCAATATCAGATTTTGTGGCAAGTAAACATGCACTTTTCAATTTAATTTCAGAAGCAACACTAGATGGTTTATTATTAGGTTTCATTTGTTGCTCAAATTCTTTTGCCACAATCTGATTTTCACTCTTATTTTTCTCCTGTTTTGCTTTATTAGCTCTATTAATATCATCTTTCAAAATGGATTCAGGAGTCATAGGAAGCAAAGTAATATTTTTATCCTTATGAACAAGAGTATACTGATTGTTTCTACCATGGTGTACAGAATTTTTATCAAATTGCCATGGTCTACCAAGTAATAAGGAACATGCTTGCATAGGTACCACATCACAATCAACATAATCAGCATATGTAGAGATACTAAAATGCACACGAACAGTACGTGTTACCTTAACCTTGCCGCTGTTGTTGAACCATTGGATGTAGTAAGGATGTGGATGTGGTCTTGTGGTGAGAGATAGCTTCTCCACCATCTCCATGCTAGCCAAGTTATTGCAGCTCCCTCCATCTATGATGACGTGAATAGAACGTTCCTTCACAACTCCCTTTGTATGGAACAAATTATGCCTCTGATTTTGCTCAGCTTGTGTGACCTGCACACTCAAAACACGTTGAGCAACTAAACATTCATACATGTCAACATCTTCAGGAGCCATGTATTGCGTCTCATGATCAGAATCATCTCCACCGTGTTCTTCATGTGTAATAAGAGCCAAAGTCTCCTCATCATAGTCACTAGCGGACTCATACCCACCATCCTCAGTAGCAATCATCACACGCTGAGATTTGCATTCTCTCACAAAATGTCCTCTTCCCTTACAACGACGACAAATAATATCACTTGTGTGCCCTGTTGATGCCATGGAAGAAGAAGAACTCTGCGCAGGCCCGGGAGGTGTGCTCTTGGCAGATAGTGGTGGTTGTGCCTGCTTTCTTGTATCACGGCTGGAGGTGGCACCTGATGGAGGTGCTGGTGGAGTGGAAGTAGAGGATGCACGTGGTGTCCATGCTGAAGATCGACCTGCAGAAAAGTTAGTTCACGCCAATGCCTGTCGATCCTACACTTCACGTTCAACTTTACAAGCAAGATGGAATAAACGAGTGATATTAGTATACTCCTTATACTCTATAATGGTCTGAATCTCTCTATTTAATCCACCCATAAAACATGCAAGCATAGCTTGATTCTCCTCAACAATACCACATCTAATCATGCCAGTTTGTAATTCCTGATAATATTCTTCTACATAATTTTTTCCTTCTCTTAAACGCTGCAATTTTTGAAGTAATTCACGTTGATAATATGGTGGAAACCAACGAGTACGCATAGCAGTTTTCAAAGCATCCCAAGTAGCTGGAATAGGATATAATCTACAATGCTCAGACCACCAAACACATGCAAAACTAGTGAATGCACAAACAGCAGCAGGAACACGTCTCTCCTCGGGATATTGTAAACGTGTAAATCGTTGTTCAGTTTCTAACTCCCAAGTAAGATATATATCAGGAACATATCTACCCTCAGATGGTGGAATATTCAATTTGAGTTTAGGGAGATGGTCATGATCTCGTACCTGAGGGTGAGCCCTCCCATTGCCATTATTTGCATGTGGACGACCCGGTGGCTGCGGTGCTGGTGGTGGCACGTAGTTCTGATTTTGATCAACCTCATCCTCATAATCTGCCGCAAAATCATCCTCCTCCGCATCAGCAGTAGGAGCCACAGAAGTATCAACAGCAGCACCAACAGTTTGGCCAGGTGCAAGAGGGAGACGGCTCACTCGGCGGAGGGCTGTTTCGCTATGTGGAGGTAGTCGTTGTTGTTGTTGTTGTTGTTGTTGTTGTTGTTGTTGTTGTTGTTGTTGTTGTTGTTGTAGAGGTGCGTTAGGTGCAGCTGGTGGTGGTGGTGGAAGATGCGCGAGCAATTCATTAAACCTGTTATCGAGCTTTGTTTCGAACGTCTTCTCCATGCCATCTATCTTCTCCATGGCCTCTTCAAATCTGTTTAGCACATCTTCCACCTGTCCACTCATTATTTGCTGAAACTTATCATGTAACTCTTTGTTCGTCATGTTCTCCCAGTCAATCGCGTCGGGTTGTGATCATGCCATGGTTAGTAGCAATAGAAACATACAAGAATATGATCCTACAGACTACTAGAAAATGGCGGTGGTGGAGTGTCACAAATCCGTCAAGCAAATCTCAAATTCTTACTAGTTCTTACCCAGCAGCAGGCGGTGATCGGCAACCGTCGTAGTCAAAACTCTCAAAGCTTGGATAGAGCGATTACCAGGGAGAGTCAAACGCACGACTAGATGTATGTGGAGCTAGGAAGGCTTATAATATGGTAGCAAAAAGGGTCAGCAATAATCAATTCGGAGAGGCAAAGTTGAAAAAACGCTCAACGACGGTACTGTGCTGGTCCTAGGCTAGACCGTGCTAGAGACGCGAGCCTAGAACACTAACAAAATCACGGCGCTGCACGTAAACAAGGGAAAATCACACTCTAGAATTTTTTTTCGCTCTGTTTTTTTTGCGCTCCTCTTTTTTTTGCGCTCCTTTTTTTGCGAAAAATCACTATAATGGTGAGTGTCTCAAAACTCTTCCCTCGCAAACTGATAGGATGGGCACGGAATTTTTTTGACTTTTTTTTCAGAAATCAGGGCAGCGACGACGAAAAAGTGCGACCAAAAATCACTATGATGGCACGTGGCTCAAAAGACTCGGAAAAGCCTAAAAATAGGATAGGGAAAAAATATTTTTGCCCGTGAAAATTTTGGCCTAAAAACTGCCCGGGGGTCTCCAGACTCTTTTTTTTCCAAGACCTACTTAGGCAAGGAAACACGAATCGGAAATTAGACGGACCTCAAAAACAAACCTAATATGAAAGGAACTCGAATTGGTAGTGGATATATGATGGTAGGATATGGTAGCGGTGGTGGTATATGGATACGGATTGGTGGTGGTATATGGATACGGATTGGTGATGGTATATGGAGACGGATTGGTGGTGGTATATGGATACGAATCGATGGCGGATAAGCAGTGGTGGTAGATGGCAGGAGCGATGATGATGGTGCGGCGGCGGCGTGAAAACTTATGACCAGAACTCGAAACTCTAAAAGACTAGACTCTAAGACCAGCAACTAGACACGATGATGCAACCGCAAATTCAACAAAGAAAAATACTGAAAAGACTATGCAAAGGCTCAGATTGGTTCGGATATGATGAACTAACCCTAATTTTTTTTGGCTTTTTTCGTGGACTGTAGGTATGAAGAACAGACTCGATCTAAACTATGAAAAACTGGAAAATCTCACCGAGCAACCTGAAAATCTGATACCACTTGATAGAGGCAAAGGTGTCCCGATGTTTCGATGAGATGGTGGCTATCGTTTCTGTGGGAGTCGACCTTGAGGATTCGACTACGATCGTGCGAGATGTCGCACCTTAACAATCGCTAAACCAACTTCCGAGGGTTATTGACCACGCCGGAGCACGATCAACCTGACCACGAGGGTCTATTTCCTGGGAGCAAACGAAGAACAAGCAAGAAACTGAGATTGCAATCTTGATATTGCGAATATAAGATGAAAGCTTTATTGATCAAGGTGGGGTTCTGTGACGCCTTTGTCTAGTCGTTGAACACAAACGAAGTACGTGAAGTTGCAGCTATGGCAAACTTTAATCTAAACAAAACCCAAAGTCTAAACGATGCCCTAAGGGCTGTATATATGGAGGAGAGAGGGGGAATTTCGTGGCCCTTGGTGGAGGGGTCCGAAACCAACCCTAACTCTTGTTTCCCCACACATACGGACTCTAAAAAACAGCCTATACTTAAGTACTTCAAAAATACATGGGCCTGGCCCAATAATAAGGTGACGCAGCACCTAGAATAGCCTCTGGACGAAATTTATGAAGTGGCATCTTGTATATTTCATTCCATGCTTCATGCACTCATTATGGTGGCTTCAGAGTCCTGGAATCATCACTTGTAACTCCGTTCTTGCTCCCCTTGCGCATGCCATCATCTCCATGCTTGAACTTGCTCCAAGGTTCATCTTTCTTGTCCAAGCTAGGCCCTTCATTTGTAAGCAAAACAAATATATCCAATTTAGGCAGCATCATATTCTCATGAACATTAGAATCGTTACCAAGAAACGAAAGTACCTGATAATTCAATTGGCATGCGCGAGCTCTAGTAATTGGTCCAGTATGTATAGCAGTAGGGGCTGTGGGTGTAACAATGGTATTGATGTCCTCATCACTGGAAGCCATGAAATCCGAGATAGGATCCATGTATGAAAACGAAGTATGGACTTTGACTGACTTGCCCGATGATCGGCGAGCCATATAAAATAAATGGATCTTTAAGAAGAAGACAGACGCAGATGGTAATGTGACCATCTATAAGGCTCGGCTTGTCGCTAAAGGTTATCGACAAGTTCAAGGGGTTGACTACGATGAGACTTTCTCACCTGTAGCAAAGCTGAAGTCCGTCCGAATCCTGTTAGCAATTGCCGCATTCTATGATTATGAGATATGGCAAATGGACGTCAAAACGGCATTCCTTAATGGTTTCCTTAAGGAAGAATTGTATATGATGCAGCCAGAAGGTTTTGTCGATCCTAAGAATGCTGACAAGGTGTGCAAGCTCCAACGCTCAATCTATGGGCTGGTGTGAGCATATCGGAGTTGGAATATTCGATTTCATGAGATGATCAAAGCGTTTGGGTTTACGCAGACTTATGGAGAAACCTGTGTTTACAAGAAAGTGAGTGGGAGCTCTGTAGCATTTCTCATATTATATGTGGATGCCATACTATTGATGGGAAATGATATAGAATTATTGGAAAGCATAAAGGCCTACTTGAACAAATGTTTTTCAATGAAGGATCTTGGAGAAGCTGCTTATATTTTAGGCATCAAGATCTATAGAGATAGATCGAGACGCCTCATTGGTCTTTCACAAAGTACGTACCTTGACAAGATATTGAAGAAGTTCAATATGGATCAGTCCAAGAAGGGGTTCTTGCCTGTATTGCAAGGTATGAGATTGAGCACGGCTCAATGCCCGACCACGGCAGAAGATAGAGAAAAGATGAGTGTCGTTCCCTATGCCTCGGCCATAGGGTCTATTATGTATGCCATGCTGTATCAGACCTGATGTAAACCTTGCCGTAAGTTTGGTAGGAAGGTACCAAAGTAATCCTGGCATGGAACACTGGACAGCGGTCAAGCATATCCTAAAGTACCTGAAAAGGACTAAGGATATGTTTCTCGTTTATGGAGGTGACGAAGAGCTCGTCGTAAAGGGTTACGTCGATGCTAGCTTCGACAGAGATCTAGATGACTCCAAGTCACAAACTGGATACATGTATATTTTGAATGGTGGGGCAGTCAGCTGGTGTAGTTGCAAGCAAAGCGTCGTGGCGGGATCTACATGTGAAGCGGAGTACATGGCAGCCTCGGAGGCAGCACAAGAAGCAATCTGGATGAAGGAGTTCATTACCGACCTAGGAGTTATGCCCTATGCGTCGGGCTCGATGACTCTCTTCTGTGACAACACTTGAGCTATTGCCCTTGCCAAGTAGCCCAGGTTTCACAGGAAGACCAGGCATAACAAGCGTCGCTTCAACTCCATTCGTGAAAATGTTCAAAATGGAGACATAGATATTTGTAAAGTGCATACGGACCTGAATGTCGCAGATTCGTTGACTAAACCTCTTCCTCGAGCAAAACATGATCAACACCAGAACTCTATGGGTGTTTGATTCATCACAATGTAACTAGATTATTGACTCTAGTGCAAGTCGGAGACTGTTGGAAATATGCCCTAGAGGCAATAATAAAATGGTTATTATTATATTTCCTTGTTCATGATAATTGTCTATTGTTCATGCTATAATTGTATTATTCGGACATCGTGATACATGTGTGAATACATAGACCACAACATGTCCCTAGTGAGCCTCTAGTTGACTAGCTCGTTGATCAACAGATGGTCATGGTTTCCTGACCATGGACATTGGATGTCATTGATAACGGGATCACATCATTAAGGGAAAGATGTGATGGACAAGACCCAATCCTAAGCATAGCACAAGATCGTGTAGTTCGTCTTCTAGAGCTTTTCTAATGTCAAGTATCTTTTCCTTAGACCATGAGATTGTGCAACTCCCGGATACTGTAGGAATACTTTGGGTGTGCCAAACGTCACAACGTAACTGGGTGGCTATAAAGGTGCACTACGGGTATCTCCGAAAGTGTCTGTTGGGTTGGCACGAATCGACACTGGGATTTGTCACTCCGTATGACGGAGAGGTATCTCTGGGCCCACTCGGTAAGACATCATCGTAATGAGCTCAATGTGACTAAAGGGTTGGTCACGGGATGATGTGTTACGGAACGAGTAAAGTGACTTGCCGGTGACGAGATGGAACGAGGTATTGGGATACCGACGATCGAATCTCGGGCAAGTAATGTACCGATTGACAAAGGGAATTGTATACGGGAGTGCTTGAATCCTCGACATCATGGTTCATCCGATGAGATCATCGTGGAACATGTGGGAGCCAACATGGGTATCCAGATCCCGCTGTTGGTTATTCGCCGGAGAGTTGTCTCGGTCATGTCTGCATGGTTCCCGAACCCGTAGGGTCTACACACTTAAGGTTCGATGACGCTAGGGTTATTAGGAAGATTTGTATGTGATTACCGAATGTTGTTCGGAGTCCCGGATGAGATCCCGGACGTCATGAGGAGTTCCGGAATAGTCCGGAGGTGAAGATTTATATATGGGAAGTCGTCATACGGTCACCGGAAATATTCGGGGGTATGCCGGTATTGTACCGGGACCACCGGAGGGGTTCCGGGGGTCCACCGGAAGGGTCCACCTGCCCCGGAGGGCCTTATGGGCTGTAGGTGGAAGGGAACCAGCCCCTAGTGGGCTGGGCGCCATCCCACCCTAGGTCCCATGCGCCTAGGGTTTGGGGGGAACCCTAAACGGGGGCGCCACCCTTTCTTGGGGGGCAAGCCCCCTCCCCCTTGGCCGCCCCCCCTCTAGATCTCATCTAGAGGGATCGGCCCCCTTCCCCCTTGTCCCTATAAATAGAGGGGCGAGGGGAGGGCTGCAACACCACATCCAAGGTGCAGCCCCTCCCCTCCCCAACACCTCTCCTCCTCCGCGTGAGCTTGGCGAAGCCCTGCCGGAGAACTGCCACTCCATCACCACCACGCCGTCGTGCTTCTGTTGGAGCCTTCTTCCTCAACATTTCCCTCCTCCTTGCTGGATCAAGGCGCAGGAGACATCATCGGGATGCACGTGTGTTGAACGCGGAGGGGCCGTTGTTCGGTGCTTAGATCGGATTCGGCCGCGATCTGAATCGCTACGTGTATGACTCCTCCAACCGCATTCTTGCAACGCTTCTGACTCGTGATCTTCAAGGGTATGAAGATGCACCCCCTTCTCTCTCGTTGCTAGTTACTCCATAGATTGATCATGGTGATGCGTAGAATTTTTTTAATTTCTGCAACGATCCCCAACAAAATTTGCTACTGTCCTATAAACCTCTACACTTGGAGGCCCAACAACGTCTACAAGAAGAAGGTTGTGTAGTAGATATCAAGCTCTTTTCTGGCGCCATTGCCGGGGAGGTTAGCGCTTGAAGGTATATCTTTAGATCTTGCTCATGCCGTGCTTAATTAGCTAGGAGTTTATAATGGTTTACCTTGCGTGCCAACATGCTATTAAAATGGTTGTGATGTGGTATGATAGGGTGGTATCCTCCTTTGAACGATTCGAGTGGCTTGACTTGGCACATGTTCATGCATGTAGTTGAAACAAAATCAACATAGCCTCCATGATATTTATGTTCATGGTGAATTATATCCTACTCATGCTTGCATTCAATGTTGATTAATTTTAATGCATGTTCATGACTGTTGTCGCTCTCTAGCTGGTCGCTTCCCAGTCTCTTTCTAGCCTTCACTTGTACTAAGCAGGAATACTGCTTGTGCATCCAACTCCATAAACCCCAAAAGTTATTCCATATGAGTCCACCATACCTTCCTATATGCGGTATCTACCTGCCGTTCCAAGTAAATTTGTATCTGCCAAACTCTAAACCTTCAAATGGAATTCTGTTTTGTATGCTCGAATAGCTCATGTATCAACTAGGGTTGTCTGTATCTTCCATGCTAGGTGGGTTATTCTCAAGAGGAGTGGACTCTGCTCCTCACTCACGAGAAAATGGCTGGTCACCGGGATGCCCAGTCCCATGCTCAAACCAAATCAAAAAAATTGCAAACAAAACTCCCCCGGGATTGTTGTTAGTTGGAGGCACCCGTTGTTTTGGGCAAGCCATGGATTGATGCTTGTTGGTGGTGGGGGAGTATAAACTTTACCATTCTGCTTGGGAACCGCCTATAATGTGTGTAGCATGGAAGATATCGAGATCTCTCAGTTGTTATGTTGACAATGAAAGTATACCGCTCAAAATATTATTCATCTCTATTTCAAAATCGAGCTCTGGCACCTCTACAAATCCCTGCTTCCCTCTGCGAAGGGCCTATCTATTTACTTTTATGTTGAGTCATCATCCTCTTATTAAAAAGCACCAGTTGGAGAGCACTGCTGTCATTTGCATGCATTACTATTAGTTTACATTGAGTATGACTGTGACTAGATCTCTTTTACCATGTATTACAATTTCCAGTCAGTCCTTGATCTTCAGAGGTGCCCTGCATTTATGTTTTGCGGTCTCAGAAAGGGCTAGTGAGATACCATCTTGTTTATCATATTATGATTGTTTTGATAAAGTGTTGTCATCCGAGATTTATTATTATTGCTCGCTAGTTGATTATGCCATTAATATGAGTAAACATGAGACCTAAATGTTATTGTGAATATGGTTAGTTCATAATCTTTGTTGAAAACTTGAATGCTAGCTTTACATATTTACAACAACAAGAGCAAACAGAGTTTGTAAAAGTTTTTCTTCGTCACCTTCAGTTTATCAACTAAATTGCTTGAGGACAAGCAAAGGTTTAAGCTTGGGGGAGTTGATACGTCTCCATTGTAGCTACTTTTCCAAACACTTTGACCCTTGTTTTGGACTCTTAACTTGCATGATTTGAATGGAACTAACCCGGACTGACGCTGTTTTCAGCAGAATTGCCATGGTGTTATTTTTGTGCAGAAATAAAAGTTCTTGGAATGACCTGAATATCAACGGAGAATATTTTTGGAATATATAAAAAAATACTAGCGAAAGAATCAAGGCCAGGGGGCCCACACCCTGTCCACGAGGGTGGGGGCGCGCCTACCCCCTGGGCGTGCCACCTGCCTCATGGCCCCCCAGGTGCTCCACCGACCTCAACTCCAACTCTATATATTCACGTTCGGGGAGAAAAAAATCAAAGAGAAGGACTCATCGTGTTTTACGATACAGAGCCGCCGCCAAGCCCTAATCTCTCTCGAGAGGGCTGATCTGGAGTCTGTTCGGGGCTCCGGAGAGGGGAATCCGTCGCCATCATTATCATCAACCTTCCTCCATCACCAATTTCATGATGTTCACCGCCGTGCGTGAGTAATTCCATCGTAGGCTTGCTAGACAGTGATGGGTTGGATGAGATTTATCATGTAATTGAGTTAGTTTTGTTAGGGTTTGATCCCTACTATCCACTATGTTCTGAGATTGATGTTGCTATGACTTTGCTATGCTTAATGCTTGTCACTAGGGCCCGAGTGCCATGATTTCAGATCTGAACCTATTATGTTTTCATGAATATATGTGAGTTCTTGATCCTATCTTGCAAGTCTATAGTCACCTATTATGTGTTATGATCCGTTAACCCCGAAGTGATAACAATCGGGATACTTACTGGTGATGACCGTAGTTTGAGGAGTTCATGTATTCACTAAGTGTTAATGCTTTGGTCCGGTACTCTATTAAAAGGAGGCCTTAATATCCCTTAGGTTCCAATAGGACCCCGCTGCCACAGGAGTGTAGGACAAAAGATGTCATGCAAGTTCTTTTCCATAAGCACGTATGACTATATTCGGAATACATGCCTACATTACATTGATGAACTGGAGCTAGTTCTGTGTCACCCTATGTTATAACTATTGCATGAGGAATCGCATCCGACATAATTATCCATCACTGATCCATTGCCTACGAGCTTTTCATATATTGATCTTCGCTTATTTACTTTTCCGTTGTTACTCTTACAATTACTACAAAACCACCACCGTTACTTTTGCTACCGTTACCGCTACTATCATACTACTTTGCTACTAAATACTTGGCTGCAGATATTAAGTTTCCAGGTGTGGCTGAATTGACAACTCAGCTGCTAATACTTGAGAATATTATTTGGCTCCCCTTGTGTCGAATCAATAAATTTGGGTTTGAATACTCTACCCTCGAAAACTGTTGCGATCCCCTATACTTGTGGGTTATCAATTGACACTGGTCCTAATGCGTGTCAAGCTAATAGGAGGTAGATAAGCAAGGGGTGTGGCAGGCTTGCCGGAGCTCCTCCTCCTCGCGACACCTAGCGATGCATTTAATGCATTTTGTCCTAACTGGCAGAGTTAGGTATGATAGGTCTGTTTCTATCTCATCACCTTGTGATGACTTTTTTTGCCACTATGGTAACCCCTTGAGTTATAAAAGGAGGGCCAGTGCAACATTTACAAGGGTTCGAACCCATTGCAACCTCATGCAAACGTATTCGTGCAGCTGCCCTCCCTCGCGACTTGCCAGGGGAAGGTGCTACGTGTACCTTTGCTCTCACCCATCAATACATGTAACATCCCAAATTTTCAATTTGTAATGTTATACATTAGATCATCACTGCATATCATATTTTATTTGCTTTTGGCCTGATCCAGAAATTCTACGCAACTCTAGGACCCACGGAGAGAGTTGGGGATTTCGTTATTTTCATATTTGAGTTTTCTCAAATTTTGAAAATAGGATCATTTGACTTTATTTATTTTATCTTCAATTATTTCTATTATAAAAATATGAGAGAGGGGACAAAATGACTTTCCCAAAATAAAGAAATATTGAGGATTTGATAAAAAATCAAATAAGATTTTATTTCGGAGTTTTTGGCTAGTTTATTTGAATTTAGGAAAAACTGCACGTTTATCAAAACTGCATTTTAGGGCCAAGAAAATGTTCATCTCATTCTAAATATTTTATTTAGGCGGTGAAATTTTATTTTGGCATTTTTAGAATTTTATTTTATTTTCTAGAATTTTTCTTAGTTTCAGTGGAATTGTTTTTTTTAAAAAAGTACCGGGCGCCCGACTGGGCCGAAGGCCCAGCCGAGCCAGGCCAGGCCCAAGCCGCCGCCGCCCTTCCCCCGCGGGAGACCGACTCGGCGCCGCCGCCGAGTCTGGCTGGGGTATGCCTCTCGAGGCCGACCCCGACCCGGCGCCCCCTTACCCAAGCCGCGCCGCCCCCCTCTCATAAATACCCCCGCCGCCGCCGCCTCACCCCGCCACCTCGACCCACCCCGCCTTGCCACAGCCGCCGCCGCCACTGTGTGCCGCCGCTTGCCGCGCCCGCCGCCGACGCCACCCCACCCCGCCGGAGCCCCGAGTCCCGCCGGAGTCCAACGAGGTAGCCGCGCCATCCGCCGCCGGTTTTCCGAAAAAACCGATCCAGTTTTTATTTGAAAACCCTAGGGTTTTTTTATTTTATTAGATCGGTTTTATCGGTTCACTTATTTAGTGAGCATTCACTCGTTCGTTCGTTAATCTGTTCATCCATTTTTCTTTTTCTCCGATTTTCCGTGATTATTTCTGATCGCGATTTCTGATCCGATTTTCGTTTTAGTTTAACTTTTTGCTCATTTATCAGAATCAAGCGATTAAAGCGCCTAGAGTTTCGTCTCGAAACCCTCTTTCCATTTAACCAACTCAAACAAGTTTTTGCTTCTGTAAAATTTGACTTAGGTCCAGATTAGTAATCGAAGCTTGTTTCTTTCGCTGTTTCACTTTCGTTGTTTCGTTCGATTTGTTTCTTTTTATAAAACCGGAGTTCTTAAGTTGAACTTTCTGGTTAGATCTCTTATTTGAGTTGTACCTGTGCATTAGATGAGTACTCATTGTATGATTGTTTGTTTGTTTGTTTGTGTTAGAGTACCCGGAGTGCGCCGCTTGCTACTTCGAATCTCTAGGTTTCACGGATCATCAGCAAGGCAAGTAACACTTTGATCATACCTCTTACTACCCTGTTTTATTGCATTAGATCAATCCTCAAACAATTGCATGAATAGGATCTGATTAATATGTGGGTTTTGGGAAGTAGTTGAGGTTGTACCTATTACCTGTTTTATTATCAAACTAGGAGTTACTTCTACGTTTGCTTATGCCATGCTAAGCTTGTAGACGTGGATTGGGTTTGAGAGCATTCATGACAGATGTGAGGTTGTTAATTAATGGTTCAACTTAAGGTGGCAACTTAAATACACATCTGGGTGGATTGAGGCACCTGGGTATTCCAGCGATTGCCTGTTTTTCTTTATGGACCGCCACCTAGGCTCAAAGGGATCATGAGATTGTTCATGCTAGAAACTTCCGTGTGCAGCCACAAGCTACTATGGGCTCTAGCATAGTTGATTAAGTCGTGCGAACTCTTAAAGTGGTATACTAGCAGATGTAGGGGAAAGTAGGTGTAACGGTCTACCCGAGCGTAAGGTGCTAGCGCTTCTGAAAGACTAAGTCTTGGTCATCCGTTTCTCAAACATCATGTAGTGCGAGAATCCCAATGGAGGAGATCGAGTCTTGTGGGGAAAAGTGCGCAAACCACTGCAGAGTGTATAAACTAATCATGGTTAGCCGTGTCCCCGGTTATGGACGTCTTGAGTATCTAGTACTTGGATTATCATGTGAATCTCATCATGTGACTTTAATTAATTTTGTTGGGTTTTAATGATGATGTTTAATTGGGATTGAGAGGGTGTCTACACTCTCAATGTTTAACAACCACCATGATAGTTAAATAAAATTTATTCCTTTGCAGTAGGGAAAAATTGGCTTTACGCAAAACTGTAACCATAGAGCTTTCCACCAGCCATATATGCATGTAGTATAGCATGTTTTTGTTCACTACTCTCTATGTGTTACATTGCCAGCATATTCCATGTGCTGACCCGTTTTCGGGCTGCAACATTCATGTTGCAAACTTTTCAGACGACGAGTAAGGAGCCTTAGGTCGTGGTTCTATACTCAGTGATGTCGTTGGAGTTGATGGACTCACTTATCTTCCAAGCCTTCCGTTGTTATCATTATTAGATGGCCTTAAGCCATATTATTTGTAATAAGTTCTCTTTTGAGACACTCGATGTAATAAGTGTGTGATTGCTACTCTGTTATAAATCCTTCAAGTGTTGTGCGTGTCAGCATTACTGATCCAGGGATGACACTGAAGCATAGAGATCAGACTATTTGAGGTCTGGTCGCGACAATACTCCAAAAGCAAGAGTAGGGTTTTACGCTTCTCAGCGCCCCAAACCTGGGTAAAGACTGCCGTGTCTCTCGCCGTTCTTGCTCTTTGCGCCTTGTGCACCCCCCCCCCCTTGCCAAACTAGCGAAGGGGCAGCCCTGCCCCATAGATCATCGACTCCGACGCCGACATCTTTGGCGTGCTAGGTGGGGGGATCACCGGCGTGAATCAAGCTGACGATGGTGCATCGACTTCATCGAGTTCAGCGTCTTCTTCACTTTTCATGGCGCCCAAGAAGAAGGGCTCCGTGACGATAAAACATTCCACATCCAAAATCCCATCGCACGCACCTGTGCTACTTCTTGAGCTTGCGTTGGTTTTTCCCTTGAAGAGGAAAGGGTGATGCAGCAAACTAGAGATAAGTATTTCCCTCAGAGAACCAAGGTATCAATCCAGTAGGAGATACACGCAAGTCTCCAATCTATGCACCTGCACAAACAATCAAACACTTGCACCCAACGAGATAAATGGGTTGTCAGTCCCTTCACGGTCACTTGCAAAGGTGAGATCTGATAGAGATAGATATAAAAGATTACTAAAACGTAAAACAAAGTAAAAGTAAATAAATTGCAGTGAGGTATTTTTGGGTTTTTTGGTTCATAGATCTGAAAATATATGATGGAAAATAGATCCGGAGGCCATAGGATTCACTAGAGGCTTCTCTCTTGAAGGAAAATAATACGGTGGGTGAACAAATTACTGTCGAGCAATTGATAGAAAAGCACAAAGTTATGAAGATATCCAAGGCAATAATTATGAATATAGGCATCACGTTCGTGTCAAGTAGACTGACTCCTACCTGCATCTACTACTATTACTTCACACGTCGACCGCTATGCAGCATGCATCTAGAGTATTTAGTTCATAAGAACGGAGTAACGCCTTAAGCAAGATGACATGATGTAGATGGATAAACTCAAGCAATATGAGGAAAACCTCATCTTTTTACCCTTGATGGCAACAATACAATACGTGTCTCGCTACCCCTACTTTGTCACTGGGTGAGATTACCGCAAGAAAAACAATCTAGTTGACCAAACCAAACCGATAAATCAAAGAAATACAAAGATATCAAATCATGCATATAAGAATTTAGATAAGATTCAAATTATATTCATAGAAAAATTGATCATAAATCCACAATTCATCGTGTCTCGACAAACACACCGCAAAAGAATATTACAGCGGATAGATCTGTAAGAACATCGTGGAGAACATGGTATTGATGACCAAAGAGAGAGAATAAGCCATCTAGCTACTAGCTATGGACCCATAGGTCTGTGGTAAACTACTCACGCTTCATCGGAAGGGCAATAGAGTTGATGTAGATGCCCTCCGTGATTGAATCCCCCTCTTACAGGGTGCCAGAAAAGGTCCCTAGATGGGTCTCATGAGTACAGAAGGTTATGGCGGCAGAAAAGTATTTTGGTGGACGCTTCTGGTTGTTTGGGAATATTTATGAATTTATAGAGATGAGAGGGAGGTCGGTGGACTCCTGGGAGACGCCCCTCCTAGGGAGCACCCTGAGGGCTTGTGGAGCCCTCGGGACTCTTCTGACTTCATCTCCAAGTTATGTGGATGTCTTTTGGTCCAAGAAAAATTAACGCGAAAGTTTTATTCTGTTTGGACTCTGTTTGATATTCCTTTTTTGTAAAACTCAAAGGCAAGGAAAAAACGGAAACTGGCACTGGGCTCTGGGTTAATAAGTTAGTCCCAAAAATAATATAAAATAGCATATTAATGCATAGAAAACATTTAAAATAGATAATATAATAGCATGGAACAATAAAATATTATAGATACGTTCGAGACGTATCAAGCATCGCCATGCTTAATTCTTGCTCATCCTCGAGTAGGTAAATGATAAAAATAGAATTTTTGATGTGGAATGCTACCTAACATATTTATCCATGTAATTTTATTTATTGCGGCATGAATATTCAGATCCATAAGATTCAAAACAAAAGTTTAATATTGACATAAAAACAATAATACTTCAAACATACTAATAAAACAATCTTGTCTTCTCAATATAACATGGCTAAAGAAAGTTATCCCTACAAAATCATATAGTCTGGCTATGCTCCATCTTCATCACACAAAGTATTTCATCATGCACAACCCCGGTTTTAGCCAAGCAATTGTTTCACACTATAGTATTCTCAAACTTTTTCAGCTTTCACGCAATACATGAGCATGAGCCATGGATATAGCACTATAGGTGGAATAGAATATGGTGGTTGTGGAGAAGACAAAAAGAAGGAGAAAGTCTCACATCAACTAGGCGTATTAACGGGCTATGGAGATGCCCATCAATAGATATCAATGTGAGTGAGTAGGGATTGCCATGCAATGGATGCACTAGAGCTATAAGTGTATGAAAGTTCAAAAATAAACTAAGTGGGTGTGCATCCAACTCGCTTGCTCACGAAGACCTGGGGCAATTTCAGGAAGCCCGTCATTGGAATATACAATCCAAGTTCTATAATGAAAAATTCCCACTATTATATGAAAGTGACAACATAGGAGACTCTCTATCATGAAGTTCGTGGCGCTACTTTGAAGCACAAGTGTGGAAAAGGGATAGTAGCATTGCCCCTTCTCTCTTTTCTCTCATTTTTTTTCTTTTTTCTTTTTTTGGTGGACTTCTTTGGCCTCTTTTATATTTCTAAAGTCTGGAGACTCATCCCAACTTGTGAGGGAATCATAGCTTCCATCATCCTTTCCTCACATGGGACAATGCTCTAATAATGATGATCATCATACTTTTATTTACTTATAACTCAAGAATTACAATTTGATATTTAGAACAAAATATGACTCTATATGAATGCCTTTGGCAGTCTACCGGGATGTGCAATGATCTAGCATAGCAAATGATATCAAAAAAGGACAAGCCATGAAAACATCATGCTAGCTATCTTACGATCATGCAGAGCAATATGACAATGATGGTATGTGTCATAATAAAACGGAACGGTGGAAATTGCATGGCAATATATCCCGGAATGGCTATGGAAATGCAATAATAGGTAGGTATGGTGGTTGTTTTGAGGAAGGGTATATGGTGGGCTTAATGCACCGGTGAAAGTTGCGCGGTACTAGAGAGGCTAGCAGGGGTGGAAGGGTGAGAGTGTGTATAATCCATGGACTCAACATTAGTCATAAAGAACTCACATACTTATTGCAAAAACTTATTATCTATTGAACAAAGTATTAGACGCACGCTCCTTGGGAGAGGTTGGTAGGAGTTAACCATCTCACGCTCCCATCCTCCACACAATGGATGACAATCAATAAATAAATGTGCTCCGACTTCATCACATAATGGTTCACCATACGTGCATGCTACAGGAATCACAAACTTCAACACAAGTATTTCTACCAATCCACAATTACTCACTAGCATTACTCTAATATCACCATCTTTATATCTCAAAACAATCATAAGGAATCAAACCCTCACCGTATTCAATGCTCTTTATATGAAAGTTTTTTATTATATCCCTCTTGGATGCCCATCATATTAGGACCAAATTCATAACCTAAGAAAATTACCATGCTGTTTAGAGAGACTCTCAAAATAATATAAGTGAAGCATGAGAGTTCAACAAGTTCTATAAAATAAAGCCACCGCCGTGCTCTAAAAAGATATAAGTGATGCACTAGAGCAAATTGCCTAGCTCACAAGATATAAGTAAGTGCATAGAGTATTCTAATAAATTCAAGATTCATGCGCGTCCCTCTCAAAATATGTGTACAACAAGGATGATTGTGGCAAACTAAAAATCAAAGACTCATATAATACAAGACGCTCCAAGCAAAACACATATCATGTGGTGAATAAAAATATAGCCTCAAGTAAATTTACCGATAGACGAAGACAAAAGAGAGGATGCCATCCGGGGCATCCCCAAGCTTAGATGGTTGGTTGTCCTTGAATATTACCTTGGGGTTCCTTAGGCATCCCCAAGCTTAGGCTCTTGCCACTCCTTATTCCATAGTCCATCAAATCTTTACCCAAAACTTGAAAACTTCACAACACAAAACTCAACAGAAAGCTCATGAGATCCGTTAGTATAGGAAAATAAATCACCACTTTTTGGTACTGTTGTGAAATTATTCTTTATTTTTATCCATGTAATATCTACTGTATTCCAAGTTCTCCATGATTCATACCCCCCGACACTACCCATAGATTCATCAAAATAAGCAAACAACACATAGAAAACAAAATCTGTCAAAAACAGAACAGTCTGTAGCAATCTGAAAACTTAGGACAACCTAGGAAATTTTTATATAAATCTTTTTAAAAAAATTCATATCAAAATCATGCTTCTGTGATTTTTTAAAATTGTTTTACTGAGCACAAAAGTTTCTGTTTTTCAGCAAGATAGTTTAACTATCACCGTAATCCATCCCAAAGGTCTTACTTGGATCAATCGCTAATTAAAACACTAAAGTCGAACCAAAAACAAAAAACAGAAAAATAACATTGGGCTACCTACCAACAAGCGCGATTTTAACACTCCTTGCTAGGCATAAAACATAGATCGAGATGTTGTCATCTTTGGTATGCAATCCATAAGTAGCTCTCATAATAGACTCATATGGCAACTTATTTTATTTCTTGGAAAGTGTTACATGCCCTTCCTTAACGGAAATTGAAATCTAATGTTTCCATCTTTCATATCAATAATTGCACCAATCGTTCTAAGGAAAGGTCTACCCAGAATAATAGGACATGTAGGATTGCAATATATATCAAGCACAATAAAATCTACGGGCACACAATTCCTATTTACAATAATAAGAACATCATTAATCATTCCCATAGGTTTTTAAAATTTGAAGAACAACTATCAAATTCACAAAAACCTAGCACATCACATAAAGTTTTCGGAATCATGGGAACACTAGCACCCAAATCACACAAAGCATGACACTCATAATCCTTAATTTTAATCTTAATTGTAGGTTCCCACTCATCATAAAGCTTTGTAGGGATAGAAACTTCAAACTCAAGTTTTTCTTCAAAAGATTTCATCATAGCATCAATGATATGTTTAGTAAAAGCTTTATTTTGATTATAAGCATGAGGAAAGTTCAACATGGATTGCAACAAGGAAATACAATCTATCAAAGAAAAATTATCATAATTAAAATCCTTGAAATCCAAAAGAGGGGCTCATTGCTACTTAAAGTTTTGACCTCTCCAATCCCAATTTTATCAATTTTTTCATTAAGATCTATAAACTCTCAATCATTGGGACACCTTTTAGCTAAAGTTGACTCATCTCAAGTCCCATATTTATCAAGATTTATATTAGAAAACAAAGATTTAATAGGACTCACATCAATCACTTTAAGATCTTCATCATTATTTTCACATGATTCCCGTTTAGCGGGCATCTTATTCACGAAAGTACTTTGTTTATCGGAAATTGGCCCTACTAAATTTTCAAGATGAGCAAACTGAGATTTAAGACCATAAAATTCCTTAGAAACATCAATGAGCTCTTTATTAATATACTCCATCATAGATTTTTGCTCCTTAAGTTTGTTTCTAAAGAAATTATTATGCTCAAATTGTAGGGACATAAAACTTTTAGCATTATTTTCATTCTCTTCCAATTTCATATAGTAAGGATCAAAGCTCAAGGGTTGAGCCATACGGGAAATCAAGCGAACAAAAAGGACGAACAGAAAAGGGTGAATAAAAAGGCAAATCTTTTTGTGTTTTTTTTGAAATCATTTTAGAAGTGGGGGAGAGGAAAATGAGAGGCAAATGGAAAATAATGTAATGCAAGAGATGAGAGTTTATGATGGGTACTTGGTAGGCTTGATGTAGATACCCCCGAAAACGGCGCCACAAATTCTTCCTGCTACTTCTTGAGCTTGTGTTGGTTTTTCCCTTGAAGAGGAAAGGGTGATGCAGCAAAGTAGAGATAAGTATTTCCCCGAGTAAAGAACCAAGGTACCATTCCAGTAGGAGATACACGCAAGTCTCCAATCTATGCACTTGCACAAACAAGCAAACACTTGCACCCAACGCGATAAAGGGGTTGTCAATCCCTTCACGTTCACTTGCAAAGGTGAGATCTGATAGAGATAGATATAAAATATTACTAAAACGTAAAACAAAGTGAAAGTAAATAAATTGTAGTGAGGTATATTTGGGTTTTTTGGTTTATGGATGTGAAAATATATGATGGAAAATACACCCGGGGGGCATAGGTTTCACTAGAGGCTTCTCTCCTGAAGGAAAATAATACGGTGGGTGAACAAATTACTGTCGAGCAATTGATAGAAAAGCGCAAAGTTATGAAGATATGCAAGGCAATGATTATGAATATAGGCATCATGTCTGTGTCAAGTAGATCGACTCCTACCTGCATCTACTACTATTACTCCACACATCGACCACTATCCAGCACGCACCTAGAATATTAAGTTCATAAGAACGGAGTAACGCCTTAAGAAACATGACATGATGTAGAGGGATAAACTCAAGCAATATGATGAAAACCCCATCCTTTTACCCTTGATGGCAACAATACAATACGTGTCTCACTACCCCTACTTTGTCATTGGGTTAGATTACTGCAAGATTGAACCCAAAACTAAGCACCTCTCCCATTGCAAGAAAAACCAAACTAGTTGGCCAAACCAAACCGATAATTGTAAGAGAAATATAAAGATATCAAATCATGCATATAAGCATTCAAAAAAGATTCAAATAATATTCATAGATAAAGTGATCATAAATCCACAATTTATCGGATCTCGACAAACACACCGCAAAAGAATATTACATCGGATAGATCTCTAAGAACATCGTGGAGAACATGGTATTGAGGATCAAAGAGAGAGAAGAAGCCATCTAGATACTAGCTATGGACCCGTAGGTCTATGGTAAACTACTCACGCTTCATCGGAAGGGCAATAGAGTGGATGTAGAAGCCCTCCCTGATCGAATCCCCCTCCGGCAGGGTGCCGGAAAAGGTCCCTAGATGTTATCACATGGGTACAGAAGGTTACGGCGACGGATTGGAAGTTTTTTGGTGGACGCTTCTGGTCGTTTGGGAATATTTGTGAATTTATAGAGCCGAGGGGGAGGTCGGTGGACTCTCAGGGGGCCCACAAGCCTGGGGCGCCCCCTAGAGCGTGCCCTGAGGGCTTGTGGAGCCCTCGGGACTCTCCTGACTTCCTCTCCAAGTTCGGTGGATGTCTACCGGTCCAAGAAAAACCATCACGAAAGTTTTATTCCGTTTGGACTCCGATTGGTATTCCTTTTCTGTAAAACTCAAAAACAAGGAAAAAAACATAAAATGGTACTGGGCTCTGGGTTAATAAGTTAGTCCCCAAAATAATATAAAATAGCATATTAATACATATAAAACATCCAAAACAGATATTATAATAGCATGGAACAATAAAAGATTATAGATACATTGGAGACGTATCAACCTGCGAACGACGCAGGTGGCATCGTCGCCGTCGACGGTGCGGGCGCCACGATGAGCGCGACTGGCACCGGAGGTGCAGTCATCGTGCCCACTACGGTGGACACGAGCGAAGGAGATGCTGGGGGTGGACGTCAACCCCAACCCTCCAGCGGAGATAGAAACAATGGCGGGGGGCGGGGGCCCGCAGCCCGCGCCTCCTCGACACACCAGCAAGCAAAGCTATCGGAGTGACCCTGCCCAGTCAGGTGCGAGCCGCGACCCTCCCACTGTGGCGACTCCAGCAGCAGCAACCTGGGGAACGACATCGAGGCACACGTCGCACCCGTCGCAAGATGGGCCAATGTGAAGCCAAGCAGCGTTGTTGTGCCTCAGCAGTAGTGCCTGCACGACACGACACCCTCCTGCCATGCCAACTTGTTGCCATTCCTGCTGTTTGGCGGCAAGGTCATAATGGCGCTCCTGCTGGCTGTACCTGGAGTCGAGCGACCTCACGTTCTTCACGCTCTAACATGCTTTGAACTGCAACAGAAGCAATGGCACGAGCTCAGATGCTATTGGATTTCCCTCCAATGGCTAACAAGATGGACGAGTGGAGGTCCACAATTCGGAGCTTGATTGAGTTTGCCTACGCGAATAGATCCCAGTTGGCATAGCCCTCGCGACACCCACCAACTATGCATGTAGCCCAGACTGATGGCCGTGCGGCAGGCGGGGCACCGACGGTGCAAACACCTCCACAATAGCAATTCCAATAGCATCACAGGAAACCACAATAGACTCAGCGGAATGCACAGCCTGGTGATTTAGCAAGACCAGCGGCAGGTGCTGCTGGAAAGGCAAGCAGAAGATGCCCGCACCACCATCCAACGACACCAAAAGGCGCGCCGTCAGTCAAACGAGTGCAATGGCCCAGTTGTCAATGATCCAGTGCATGTTGTTGGCGGGTACCTACCTTACGAGGTCGGGTTCCCTGCCTTCACATGTGAGCTGCGGCAACTCCGTTGGCCATCCGTCCGCGCGTTCAAGCCTAAAATACCAGAAAAATACGATGGCAAGCTAAACCCGACAGAGTTATTAGGTGTTTACACAATTGCTGTACAGGATGCTGGAGGGAGGGATGAAAAGATTTTGGCCAACTATTTCCCATTGGTGCTCAAACCCAATGTGAGAGCTTGGCTAATGAACTTGGTGGAGAACTCCATTTCCTCGTGGTCGGATCTATGCAACAAATTCATTAGTGCTTTCACCAGAGGAAAGAAGGGCCCCGGGTTGCCCAGTGACTTCCAAGTGATCCCACAAAGGGAAGGAGAAGACATGCGTAGGTACATTCAGAGGTTCAGTGGTGTTCACCATAGCATCCGGATGTGCACCCGGCAGCTGTGATTTCCGCATTCCACATGAATGTGCGCAACCACAAGATGCGGGAAAAGAAGCACATACGGCCACCAAAGACCATCAATGAACTATACACGTTGGCGGACAATTATGCAAGGGCTGAAGAGGGGAGAAGACTTCCTAGGGAAGATGCTGGCATTGAAGTCAACTCTAATGATGACGATGTGGCCACCCCGAAGAAGAAAGGTCTAAGGTGCAACAGAAAGCACAAAGGCAAGTTAGTTATGGCTGTAGAGGGCTCCGGCGATTCTAGCCATGCCAAGAAGTCCAAGACGGAAAGCACCGGCAAGGAAGTAGCTGCTTGCGCTGATTGCCAGGTTGCTGCGATAGGGAAGAAGGCCGACAAATCTGACGGACCATGTTGCAAGATTCACCATACTAAGGGCCACGACCTCTAGGAGTGTTGTCAAGTTGAACAGCTAGTCGAGAAACAGAAAGCTGAGTATGAGAAGCGGGACAAGGAGAAGGGCCAAGATGGTACAGGTGGGTCCGGAAAGAAGGGTTGCGGTGGTCGAGGTGGACGCTGCGGCAACACTAACCAGAAGAAAGAAAAGCCTGCCAGGGGCAGAGAGAAAAAAGAAGAGGACGAAGAAAGTGATGACAAGGATGATGATTAGTCTAGTGAACCAGAATCCAGAAAGTAACGGAGGCCATGTGCATTGTAGGGGGCGCATCATTGCACTCCTCTCACCGCCAGCTGAAGCAATGGGCGCGTGAGTTCAATGCAGCAGAGCGAAGAACAGATGCACAAAATCCCCTCAAGTGGTCTCACACGCCTATTATTTTTGATGCCGAGGACCACCCTGATCGCACGACAGCGGTCGGGTGTTTGCCGTTGTTGGTTTCCCCAACAATACGGAACCTGAAAGTCACGAAAATACTAGTTAACGGTGGGGCCAACTTGAACTTGATCTCACCTGAGGTGATCGGGAGGCTGCAAATTCCTGAGGAAGAGCTCAAAAAATCGGGGCATTCCAAGGGATCAACCCGGGAAGGAGCCAACCAAAGGGAAAGATCACGCTGCCGGTGACATTTGGCGGGGAGCTGAATTACAGAACAAAGAAAATTGTGTTCGATGTGGTTAACATCCCCTTGCCATTTAATGGAATTCTTCGTCGCCCGACCTTGTCCAAGTTCATGGCGGTAGCACAGTATGCCTACAATATGCTGAAGATACCAGGGCCTATGGGTGTCATCTCCATTAATTCTGACAAGAAAGATCCAGTCATGTGTGTTGACAAGATCTATAGAGAAGCAGTGGCAGCAGAGTCCGCCAAGACCATAGGTCCCTCTAAGGTGAAGAAGAGTAAGAAGCCCGGCAAGACCTCTAGCGAGACTTCCGGGAAGCGCGCCTCCTTGGAGTGCTGCGCCCCCATTGAGGACTTGCCAGAGAGCTCTCTTGACAAGATATCCAAGGCTACTCCACCCGTGACTAAGAAGGTGTTGGCAAGGGAGGACGGCACCGGCGGTACCTTCATCGTCACTACCACCCTTAACAGTAAATAGTAACATGTGCATGGCAACTGATGTCTGCTAGAACTACATCGGTATTTCCCCAAAGAGGAAGGGGTGATGCAACACAACAACAGTATGTATTTCCCTCAGTGATGAGACCAAGGTTATTGAACTAGTAGGAGAACCACGCAACACTACGTGAACGGCACCTGCACACAAATAACAAATACTCGCAACCCGATGTATTAAAGGGTTTGTCAATCCCTTTTGGGCAACAGCGCCAGAAATTGGAAAATGGACATGAGAAAGTTGTAATAAATTGAAAGATAGATCGCGCGGGAACGTGAGATAAAATAAATGAAAATAAATTGCACCAAGGTATTTTTTATTTTGGGTTTAATAGATCTGAAAGTAAAAGCAAAGGAAAATAGATCGCAAAGGTAAATATAATGAAGAAGAGACCCGGGGGCCGTAGGTTTCACTAGTGGCTTCTCTCGAGAAAAATAGCAAACAGTGGGTAAATGAATTACTGTTGGGCAATTGATAGAACTTCAAATAATCATGATGATATCCAGGCAATGATCATTATATCGGCATCACGTCCAAGTTTAGTAGATCGACTCCTGCCTGCATCTACTACTATTACTCCACACATCGACCGCTATCCAGCATGCATCTAGCATATTAACTTCATGGAGAAATAGAGTAATGCAATAAAAACAATGACATGATGTAGACAAGATCTATTTATGTAGAAATAGACCCCGTCTTGTTATCCTTAATGGCAACGATACGGACGTGTCGGTTCCCCTTCTGTCACTAGGATCAAGCATCGTAAGATCGAACCCATCACAAAGCACCTCTTCCCATTGCAAGATAAATAGATCAAGTTGGCAAAACAAAATCCAAATATCGGAGAAGAAATACGAGGCTATAAGCAAACATACATATAATAGATTAAAGAAGACTCAAAATAACTTTCATGGATAAAAAGAGATAGATCTGATCATAAACTCAAAGTTCATCGGATCCCAACAAACACAACGCAAAAATAATTACATCATATGGATCTCCAAGTGACCATTGTATTGAGAATCAAACGAGAGAGAGGAAGCCATCTAGCTACTAACTACGGATCCAAAGGTCTACAAAGAACTACTCACGCATCATCGGAGAGGCGCCAATGGACATGATGAACCACTTCGTGATGGTGTCTAGATTGGATCTGGTGGTTCTGGAACTTGTGTCGGCTGGAATTGATTTTTGTCGACTCCCCTAGGGTTTCTGGAATATTGGGGTATTTATAGAGCAAAGAGGCGGTTCAGGAGGCCACCGAGGTGGGCACAACCCACCTGGGCGCGCCTGGGGGCCCAGGCGCGCCCTGGTGGGTTGTGCCCCCTCCGGGCACCGCCCAGGTGCTTCTCTGGCCCATTGGGTGTCTTCTGGTCCATAAAAAAATCCAAAAAAAGTTTCACTGCGTTTGGACTCCATTTGGTATTGATCTCCTGCGATGTAAAAAACAAGCAAAAAACAACAACTGGCACTTGGCACTATGTCAATAGGTTAGTACCAAAAAATGATATAAAATGACTATAAAATGATTATAAAACATCCAAGAATGATAATATAACAACATGGAACGCGGTTGATGTAGTCGAACGTCTTCGCGAACCAACCGATTAAGTACCGAACGTATGACACCTCGGAGTTCAGCACACGTTCAGTTCGATGACGTCCCTCAAACTCTTGATCCAGCAAAGTGTCGAGGGAGAGTTTCGTCAGCACGACGACATGGTGATGGTGATGTGATCCGCGTAGGGCTTCACCTAAGCACTACGTGAATATGACCGGAGGAGTAAACTTTGGAGGGAGACGCCGCACACGGCTTGGAACAATTGGTGTGTCTCGAAGGGGTGCCTTGTATATAAAGGAGGGAGAGGGAGGAGGCCGGCCCTAGGGGGCGCGCCAATTGGTGGGATTCCTACTAGGAATCCCAGTCCTAGTAGGATTCGCCCACCCCTCTTATTCCTTCTCATGGAGTGGGGAATAGGGTGAAGGAGAGGGAGGAGGAGAAGGAAAGGGGGGCGCCGCCCCCTCCCATAGCCCAATTCGGACTCCCATGGGGGGCACCCCTTTCGGGCTGCCTCCTCTCTCCCCTATGGCCCATAGTGGCCCATTACTTTCCACCGGGGGTTCCGGTAACCTCCTGGTACTCCGAAAAATACCCGAAACGATCCGGAACCGTTTAGGTGTCCGAATACTATCGTCCAATGTATCAATATTTACCTGTCGACCATTTCGAGACTCCTCATCATGTCCGTGATCTCATCCAGGACTCCGAACAAGCTTCGATCACCAAAACACATAAATCATAATACAAATCGTCATAGAACGTTAAGCGTGCGGACCCTACGGGTTTGAGAACTATGTAGACATGACCGAGACATATCTCCTATCAATAACCAACAGCAGAACCTGGATGCTCATATTGGTTCCGACATATTCTACGAAGATCTTTACCGGTCAAACCGCAATAAGAACATACATTATTCCCTTTGTCATCGGTATGTTACTTCCCCGAGATTCGATCGTCGGTATCCTCATACCTAGTTCAATCTCGTTACCGGCAAGTCTCTTTAGTCGTTCTGTAATGCATCATCCTGCAACTAACTCATTAGTCACATTGCTTGCAAGGCTTATCGTGAGGTGCATTACCGAGAGGGCTCAAAGATACCTCTCCGATACTTGGAGTGACAAATCCTAATCTCAATCTATGCCAACCCAACAAACACCTTCCGAGAAACCTGTAGAGCATCTTTATAATCACCCAGTTATGTTGTGACGTTTGATAGTACACAAGGTGTTCCTCCAGTATTCAGGTGTTGCATAATCTCATAGTCAAAGGAACATGTATAAGTCATAAGTCATGAAGAAAGCAATAGCAATAAAACTTAACGATCATTATGCTAAGCTAACGGATGGGCTTGTCCATCACATCATTCTCTAATGACGTGATCTTATTCATCAAATGACAACATATTTCTATGGTCAGGAGACTTAACCATCTTTGATTAATGAGCTAGTCAAGTAGAGGCATACTAGAGACACTCTGTTTTGTCTATGAATTCCCACATGTATCAAGTTTCCTGTTAATACAATTCTAGCATGAATAATAAACATTTATCATGATATAAGAAAATATAAATAACAACTTCATTATTGCCTCTAGGGCATATTTCCTTTAGTCTCCCACTTCCACTAGAGTCAATAATCTAGATTACATTGTAATGATTCTAACACCCATGGAGTCCTGGTGCTGATCATGTTTTTCTCGTGGAAGAGGCTTAGTCAACGGGTCTGCAACATTCAGATCCGTATGTATTTTGCAAATCTCTATGTCTCCCTCCTTGACTTGATTGTGGATAGAGTTGAAGCGTCTCTTGATGTGTTTTATTCTCTTGTGAAATCTGGATTCCTTCACTAAGGCAATTGCTCCAGTATTGTCACAAAAGATTTTCAAGGGACCCGATGCACTAGGTATTACACCTAGATCGGATATGAACTCCTTCATCCAGACACCTTCATTTGCTGCTTTCGAAGCAGCTATGTACTCCACTTCACACGTAGTTCCTGCCACGATCCTCTGCTTGGAACTGCACCAACTGATAGCTCCACCATTCAATATAAATACGTATATGGTTTGCGACTTAGAGTCATCCGGATCAATGTCAAAGCTAGCATCGACGTAACCATTTATGACAAGCTCTTTGTCACCTCCATAAACGACAAACATATCCTTAGTCCTTTTCAGGTATTTTAGAATGTTCTTGACTGCTGTCTAGTGATCCACTCCTGGATTACTTTGGTACCTCCCTGCTAAACTTATAGCAAGGCACACATCAGGTCCACAACATTGCATACATGATAGAACCTATGGCTGAGGCATAGGGAATGACTTTCATTTTCTCTCTATCTTCTGAAGTGGTCGGGCATTGAGTCTGACTCAACTTCACACCTCGTAACACAGGTGAGAACCCTTTCTTTGACAGATCCATTTTGAACTTCGACAAAACTTTATCAAGGTTTGTGCTTTGTGAAAGTCCAATAAGCGTCTTGATCTATCTCTATATATCTTGATGCCCAATATAGAAGCAGCTTCACCGAGGCCTTTCATTGAAAATTCTTATTCAAGTATCCTTTTATGCTATCTAGAAATTCTGTATTATTTCCAATCAACAATATGCCATCCACATATAATATTAGAAATGCTACAGAGCGCCCACTCACTTTCTTGTAAATACAGGCTTCTCCAAAAGTATGTATAAATCCATATGCTTTGATCACACTTTCAAAGCGTATATTCCAACTCCGAGAGGCTTGCACCAGTCCATAAATGGATCGCTGGAGCTTGCACACTTTGCTAGCACCTTTAGGATTGACAAAACCTTCTGGTTGCATCATATACAACTCTTATTTAAGAAATCCATTAAGGAATGCAGTCTTGACGTCCATTTGCCAAATTTTATAATCATAAAATGCGGCAATTGCTAACATGATTCGAACAGACTTAAGCATCGCTACGGGTGAGAAGGTCTCATCATATTCAACTCCTTGAACTTGTCGAAAACCTTTTGCAACAAGTCGAGCTTTGTTGACTGTAACATTACCATCAACGTCTCTCTTCTTCTTCTAGAAGATCCATTTATTCTCTATGGCTTGCCGATCATCGGGCAAGTCAACCAAAGTCCCTGCTTTGTTCTCATACATGGATCCCATCTCAGATTTTATGGCCTCGGGCCATTTTGCAGAATCTGGGCTCATCATTGCTTCCTCATAGTTCGTAGGTTCGTCATGGTCTAGTAACATGACTTCCAGAAAAGGATTACCGTACCACTCTGGTGCGGAACATACTCTGGCTGACCTAGGAGGTTCGGTAGTAACTTGATCTGAAGTTTCATGATCATCATCATTAAATTCCTCACTAATTGGTGTAGGCATCACTGGAACTAATTTCTGTGATGAACTACTTTCCAATTCGAGAGAAAGTACAATTACCTCAACAAGTTCTACTTTCCTCCCACTCACTTATTTCGAGAGAAACTCCTTCTCTAGAAAGGATCCATTCTTAGCAACAGATATCTTGCCTACGGATCTGTGATAGAAGGTGTACCCAACAGTTTCTTTTGGCTATCCTATGAAGACGCATTTCTCTGATTTGGGTTCGAGCTTATCAGGCTGAAGCTTTTTCACATAAGCATCGCACCCCAAAATCTAAGAAATGACAACTTAGGTTTCTTGCAAATCCACAGTTCATATGGTGTCGTCTCAAAAGATTTAGATGGTGCCCTATTTAACATGAATGCAGCCGTCTCTAAAGCATAACCCCAAAACGATAGAGGTAAATTGGTAAGAGAGGTCATAGATCACACCATATCTAATAAAGTACGGTTACGACGTTCGGACACACCATTACACTGTGGTGTTCCAGGTGGCGTGAGTTGTGAAACTATTCCACATTGTTTCAAATGAAGACCAAACTCGTAACTCAAATATTCACCTCCGCGATCAGATAGTAGAAACTTTATTTTCTTGTTATGATGATTTTCCACTTCACTCTGAAATTCTTTGAACTTTTCAAATGATTCAGACTTATGTTTCATCAAGTAGATATACACATATCTGCTCAGATCATCTGTGAAGGTCAGAAAATAATGATACCCACCGCGAGCCTCAACACTCATTGGACCGCATATATTAGTATGTATTATTTCCAATAAGTCAGTGGCTCACTCCATTGTTCCGTAGAACGGAGTCTTAGTCATCTTGCCCATGAGGCATGGTTCGCAAGCATCAAGTGATTCCAAAAGCCCATCAGCATGAATTTTCTTCATGCGCTTTACACCAATATGACCTAAACGGCAGTGCCGCAAATAAGTTGCACTATCATTATTAACTTTGCATCTTTTGGCATCAATATTATGAATATGTGTATCACCATGATTGAGTTTCACCAAAAATGGACCACTCATCAAGGGTGCATGACCATAAAAGATATTAGTCATATAAATAGAACAACCATTATTCTTTGATTTAAATGAATAACCGCCTCGAATCAAACAAGATCCATATATAATGTTCATGCTCAATGCTGGCACCAAATAACAATTATTCAGGTCTAAAACTAATCACGAAGGTAGATTTAGAGGTAGCATGCCGACGACGATCACATCGACCTTGGAACCATTTTTGACGCACATCGTCACCTCGTCCTTAGCCAATCTTCGTTTAATCCTTAGCCCCTGTTTCGAGTTGCAAATATGAGCAACAGAACCGGTATCAAATACCCAGGCGCTACTATGAGCATTAATAAGGTACACATCAATAACATGTATATCAAATATACCTTTCACTTTGCCATCCTTCTTATCCGCCAAATACTTGGGGCAGTTCCGCTTCCAGTGACCAGTCCCTTTGTAGTAGAAGTACTCAGTTTCAGGCTTAGGTCCAGACTTGGGCTTCTTCCCAGGAGCAGCAACTTGCTTGCTATTCTTCTTAAAGTTCCCCTTCTTCCCTTTGCCCTTTTTCTTGAAACAAGTGGTCTTGTTAACCATCAACACTTGATGCTCCTTCTTGATTTCTACCTCCGTAGCTTTGAGCATTGCGAAGAGCTAGGGAAAGTCTTTTCCATCCCTTGCATATTATAGTTCATCATGAAGCCTATGTAGCTTGGTGGTAGTGATTGAAGAACTCTGTCAATAACACTATCAACCGGAAGATTCACTCCCAGCTGAGTCAAGTGGTTATGGTACCCAGACATTCTGAGTATGTGTTACTGACAGAACTGTTCTCCTCCATCTTGCAGCTATAGAACTTGTTGGAGACTTCATATCTCTCAACTCAAGCATTTGCTTGAAATATTCAACTCCTGTAACATCTCATATGCTCCATGACGTTCAAAACGTCTTTGTAGTCCCGATTCTAAGCCGTAAAGCATGGCACAAAGAACAATTGAGTAGTCATCATATTTAGCTTGCCAGACATTCATAACTTCTTGTAACGCCCTCGATGCGGCTATATCTCCCACGTGTCGAAGCACGACTTAGAGGCATAATCGCATTGAAAGCAATGTCTCAAGTGAGGTAATCTTCACACAACCCATGTAATACATAAGGGAAAAGAGATACATAGTTGGCTTACAATCGCCACTTCACACAATTACATGAATAAAGCATTACATCATCCAAATACAAACAAGGTCCGACTACGGAACCAAAATAAAAGAATAACCCCACATGCGACAAGGCCCCCGATCGACCCCAACTGGGCTCCACTACTGATCAACTAGAACGAAACAACATAAAGGACAAGATCTTCATCGAGCTCCTCCTTGAGCTTGGTTGCATCATCTGCACGGACTCATTGGCACCTACAAGCTAGTTTTGGAAGTATCTGTGAGTCATGGGGACTCAGCAATCTCGCACCCTCGCGATCAAGACTATTTAAGCTTATGGGTAAGGTAAAAGGTATGAGGTGGAGCTGCAGCAAGTGACTAGCATATATGGTGGCTAACATACGAAAATGAGAGCGAGAAGAGAAGGCAAAGCACGTTCGAGAAAGTATGATCAAGAAGTGATCCTAAACAACCTACGTCAAACATAACTCCAACACCGTGTTCACATCCCGGACACCGCCGGAAAGAGACCATCACGGTAACACAAGCTGTTGATACATTTTAATTAAGGTCAAGTTCAAGTTATCTACAACCAGACATTAACAAATTCCCATCTGCCCATAACCGCGGGCACGGCTTTCGAAAGTTCAAATCCCTGCAGGGGAGTCCCAACTTAGCCCATCACAAGATCTCACGGTCAACGAAGGAATAGACCTCCTCCCGAGACATTCCGATTAGACTCGGTATCCCGGTTCTACAAGACATCCTAGACAATGGTAAAACAAGTCCAGCAAGACCACCCGATGTGCCGACATCCTGATGGGAGCTGCACATATCTCGTTCTTAGGGCAACACCGGATGAACACTACGTACAGCTAAAACCAGCCCTCAAGTTTCCCCGAGGTGGCGCCGCAAGTGGCTCTGTTTCGGACCAACACTTAGACAAGCACTGGCCCGGGGGGGGGGGGGTTAAAATAAAGATGACCCTTGGGCCGGCCTAACCCAAGGGAAAAAGGCTAGGTGGCGAATGGTAAAACCAAGGTTGGGCCTTGCTGGAGGAGTTTTATTCAAAGCGAACTGTCAAGGGGTTCCCATTATAACCCAACCGCGTAAGTAACGCAAAATCCGGGAACATAACACCGATATGATGGAAACTAGGGCGGCAAGAGTGGAACAAAACACCAGGAATAAGGCCGAGCCTTCCACCCTTTACCAAGTATATAAATGCATTAATTAAATAAGATATATTGTGATATCCCAACAAGTAAAACATGTTCCAACAAGGAACAATATCTCCATGTTCCAACAAGGAACAAACTTCAACCTTCACCTGCAACTACCAACGCTATAAGAGGGGCTAAGCAAAGCGGTAACATAGCCAAACAACGGTTTGCTAGGACAAGGTGGGTTAGAGACTTGGTTCAACAATATGGGAGGCATGATAAGCAAGTGGTAGGTATCGCAGCATAGGCATAGCAAAAGAGCGAGCAACTAAGCAAGCAAAGATAGAAGTGATTTCGAGGGTATGATCATCTTGCCTGAAATCCCGCAAGGAAGAAGAACGAGTCCATGAAGAAGACAAACGGACGTAGACGAACGGGTCCTCACAAACGCGACGTTATCGGAACCAACCAGAAGAAGCAACATCGGAAAAGAAGCATACAACATAGTAAACAATCACCACAAAAGCATGGCACGATGCACAAACAAGTATGATGCATGTCCGGTTTAAATAGGCATGGCAATATGCAACAAACAATTCTACAAATTAAGTGGAGCTCAATATGCAACGAGTTGCATATTGACGAAACACCTCATCAATTATTTAGTTCGATCTTGTTTATGTACCCAACAATATTAAATGTTGTTAAACATGGCAAGAAGTGAAGCGAAGCAAAACTACCTATCTAGTCAAGTTTAAAAGAGTCCGGGAACAACAAACAACAAATCCAGAAACTCCTCATGTGCATATATTAGGTTAGGTCCTGTTTTGTCCTAAACCATATTTTAGAGTTGTTTAACATGCAAGATGAGTGCACCATGTTAAACTAGGCAAAATTCTACCCCATTTACATATAAAGTTTGTTAGATTCGGAGCTACGGTTAATTAGTTATGAATTAAATCATTTTAACATGGCATGGGAGCAAATTTAATCAAACATCATTTTAAACATCTTAAACATGGATGAAAGTTGGATATTATGAATCTAGAAAAAATTCTAAGCAAGTTTCATATATAAAACATTTTAAACCGATGCATAGTTGTGAAGTTATTAAATGCATGAAGAACAGGGACTTTTCTGTAAAACAGTCATCTCTGGAAATATAGACAAATTCGTAGACAGGAAAAAAACGACTATGGGCTGAATCTACACATGCTGGGCCTACAGAGGGGGCTGCGGGGAAACTCACCTGGGCTTTGGCCCAAGGCGGTGGAGAGGAAAACCAGACATGGGCCTCGCGGATCTGGTGGCCCACGCGAAGTCGAGGCAGAGGAGGGCGCTGGGCCTTAGGAGGCACCGGCCCACGATGGTGCTGGAGCGGGCGCTTGAGGTCAACGGTTCAAGGAGCTCGCTGGAGAGAGGTCATGGCAGGGACGCCGGCGGGGTCCACGACGAGGCAGCAGCGTAGGCGAGCAGGGGAGGCCAGGGCCGACGAGGATGGATGGATCCGAGGGCGGGGTTTCCAGATTCGGCGACAGTTCAGGGCGAGGAGGCCGGCAACGACCTCGATGGCGGTGGAATGGGCGACTCCGGCGACGGGGATCTCTCCTGCGCGAGGGAGAGAGCGAGGTCTGAGAGAGGCGGCGAAAAAAACAAAGGAGGAGGAGGACGGGGTCGGCGAGGGAGGACCTGGGGTCGGCGACGAGGCCGGCGTGCTCGGCGGTCTTGGTCACCAGCGGCGGACGGCGGGGCGTGAGGAAGAGGGGATCGGGGCTCTCCCGATCTGAAACGAAGGCGGCGGCGCGCAGGTTCGGGGACGGGTTCGTACAGGCCCAGATCTGGCCCGGCGCGGGCCAGCAGCGGGCTCCGCGGGCCGCGGTGAAGTGGGGCGCAGGGGGGAACGCGTGGCGCGCTGGGGTTGGCTGGAAGGCGGCTGAGAGGTGAGGTGGCGTGACATGGTTGGCTGCGGGGGCGCTGGCGGCGGCGCCAAGTGGCGGAGATGGGTTCGGCCCGCGCGGAATGCGATGAGGGCGGCGGCGGCTGATGATTGGTGCGCTGAAAACAAGGTGGGGGGTTGGAGGACGCCAAAAATGGCATGTGGGGATATTTATAAGGTAATGGGGCTAGGGTTAGAGGTGTTAGGAGGGGTTTTAGGAGCGTTTCAGAGCCTCCGATCGTGATCTGACGGTCCGAAACGGAGGGGGGGTTTAGGTGGGCTGCAAGTGGGTTGTGAAAAGAGGTTGGGCTGAGATGAGAGGAGAGGAGTGCAGCCCGGCAACTGTTTCCGGAGACCGAAAACGTCCGACGTTAGATCGGCTATATTGCCGCTATAGTTAATCGTTGGGGCGTCAAACGAACTCGATTGCGATGAAACTTGGCAGGCGGTCTACCTACGCTATAACAAGACCACACGTCAACTCTCATCCCATTCCGAGAACATTTTCCGGCCACTTATAAAATACTATTTCGGACATGCCGCGGGCGCGTGCAAGTGTGGTTGGGCTCAGAACGGACAACAGAGAGAACTCGGAGAACCCGGACGAATGCAAGTTTTGAAAACGTGATGATGCAATGCACATGATGACATGACAAGATGCAACACGCAAGCAAATGACATGGCAACGACAGCGAATAACTGGACGACACCTGGCACATCAGTCTCGGGGCGTCACACTTCTGGAGTTGCTCTTGCAGCAGGCCTTGCACCCAGCGGTGCTTCAAGGACTAATGTCGCTTGAAGCTATGTCGGTATTTCCCCAAAGACGAAGGGATGATGCAGCACAACAGCGGTCGGTATTTCCCTCAGATATGAAACCAATGTTATCGAACCAGTAGGAGAACCAAGCAACAGAACATAAACAACACCTGCACACAAAAAACAACTACTCACAATCCCACGTGTAATAGTGGTTGTCAATCCCTTTCGGGTAACGGTGCCACAAATTGGCAAACGGATGTGAGAGAGTTGTAAATATTGATAGATCGAACGCCAAATAAAATAAATTACAGCAAAGTATTTTTGTATTTTTGGTTTAATAGATCTTCAAATAAAAGCAAAAGAAAATTAGATCGCAAAGGCAATATATGAGACAGAGACCAGGGGGCTGTAGGTTTCACTAGTGGCTTCTCTCGAGAAAAATAGCAAATGGTGGGTGAACAAATTACTGTTTGGCAATTGATAGAACTTCAAATAATCATGACGATATCCAGGCAATGATCATTATATAGGCATCACGTCCAAGATTAGTAGACCGACTCCTGCCTGCATCTACTACTATTACTCCACACATCGACCGCTATCCAGCATGCATCTAGCGTATTAAGTTCATGGAGAAACAAAGTAATGCAATCAGAACGATGACATGATGTAGACAAGATATATCTATGTAGATATAGGCCCCAGCGTTTTATCCTTAGTAGCAATGATACATACGTGTCGGTTCCCCTTCTGTCATTGGGATCAAGCACCATAAGGTCGAACCCACTACAAAGCACCTCTTCCCATTACAAGATAAATAGATCAAGTTGGCCAAACAAAACCCAAATATCAGAGAAGAAATACGAGGCTATAAGAGATCATGCATAAAAGGGATCAAAGAAACTCAAATACTTTCATGGATATAAAAAGATATAATTGATCATAAACTCAAAGTTCATCAGATCCCAACAAACACACCGCAAAAAGAGTTACATCATATGGATCTCCAAGAGACCATTGTATTGAGAATTCAGTGAGAGAGAGGAAACCATCTAGCTATGAACTACGACCCCGAAGGTCTACAAAGAACTACACACGCATCATCGGAGAGGCACAAATGGAGGTGGTGAACCCCATCTGAGATGGTGTCTAGATTGGATCTGGTGGTTCTGGACTCTGCGGCGGTTGGATCAATATTTCGTCGACTCCCCTAGGGTTTTGGGAATATTGGGGTATTTAAAGAGCACAGAGGCGGTCCGGGGGTGATACGTCCATTTTGCATCATGCTTTTATATCGATATTTATTGCATTATGGGCTGTTATTACACATTATGTCACAATACTTATGCCTATCCTCTCTAATTTTACAAGGTTTACATGAAGAGGGAGAATGCCGGCAGATGGGATTCTGGGCTGGAAAAGGAGCAAATATTAGAGACCTATTCTGCACAGCTCCAAAAGTCCTGAAACTTCACGGAAGTTATTTCCAGAATATATAAAAAATATTGGGCGAAAGAAGTTCCAGAGGGGGCCCACACCCTGGCCACGAGGGTGGGGGCGCGCCCTACCCCCCTGGGTGCGCCCCCTGCCTCGTGGGCTCCCTGGTGGCCCTCCGATGCCCATCTTCTGATATATGAGATCTTTTGTCCGAGAAAAAATAATAAGCAAGCTTTGGGGAAGAAACTCCGCCGCCACGAGGCAGAACCTTGGCGGAACCAATCTAGGGCTCCGGGAGAGCTGTTCTGCTGGGGAAACTTCCCTCTGGGAGGGGGAAATCATCACCAACGATCCTCTCATCGGGAGGGGGTCAATCTCCATCAACATCTTCACCAGCACCATCTCATCTCAAACCCTAGTTCATCTCTTGTATCCAATCTTTGTATCCAAACCTCAGACTGGTACCTGTGGGTTGCTAGTAGTGTTGATTACTCCTTGTAGTTGATGCTAGTTGGTTTATTTGGTAGAAGATCATATGTTCAGATCCATTATGCATATTAATACCCCTCTGATTATGAACATGAATATGCTTTGTGAGTAGTTACGGTTGTTCCTGAGGACATGGGAGAAGTCCTGCTATAAGTAGTCATGTGAATTTGGTATTCGTTCGATATTTTGATGAGATGTATGTTGTCATCCCTCTAGTGGTGTGCTACCTCTTGAGCACTGCATTGGTTTTCCCTTGAAGAGGAAAGGGTGATGCAGTAAAGCGGCGTAAGTATTTCCCTCAGTTTTTGAGAACCAAGGCATCAATCCAGTAGGAGACCACGCGCGAGTCACCTCATACCTACACAAACAAATAAGAACCTCGCAACCAACGCGATAAAGCGGTTGTCAATCCCTTCACGGCCACTTGCAAGAGTGAGATCTGATAGAGATAATAATAATAAGATAAATATTTTTGGTATTTTTATGATATAGATTGAAAATAAAGATTGCAAAATAAAATAGATTGGAAACTTGTATGATGGAAAATAGACCCGGGGGCCATAGGTTTCACTAGTGGCTTCTCTCAAGGGGTCCCCACAAAAAAGATAGTCTCACATCAACTAGGCGTATCAACGGGCTCTGGAGTGCCCATCAATAGATATCAACGTGAGTGAGTAGGGATTGCCATGCAACGGATGCACTAGAGCTATAAGTGTATGAAAGCTCAACAAAAGAACTAAGTGGGTGTGCATCCAACTTGCATGCTCATGAAGACCTAGGGCAATTTTGAGGAAGCCCATCATTGGAATATACAAGCCAAGTTCTATAATGTAAAATTCCCACAAGTATATAAAAGTGATAACATAGGAGACTCTCTATCATGAAGATCATGGTGCTACTTTGAAGCACAAGTGTGGAAAAAGGATAGTAACATTGTCCCTTCTCTCTTTTTCTCTCATTATTATTATTTTTTATTTGGGCCTTCTTTTTTTGGCCTCTTTTTTCCTTTTTTTTGATTTGTCGTCCGGAGTCTCATCCCGACTTGTGGGGGAATCATAGTCTCCATCATCCTTTCCTCACTGGGACAATGCTCTAATAATGATGATCATCACACTTTAATTTACTTACAACTCAATACTTAGAACAAAATATGACTCTGTGTGAATGCCTCCGGTGATGTACCGGGGTGTGCAATGATGCATGAGTGACATGTATGAAGAATTATGAATGGTGGCTTTGCCACAAATACGATGTCAACTACATGATCATGCAAGCAATATGACAATGATGAAGCATGTCATAATAACAGAAAGGTGGAAAGTTGCATGGCAATATATCTCGGAATGGCTATGGAAATGCCATAATAGGTAGGTATGGTAGTTGTTTTGAGGAAGGTATATGATGGGTTTATGGTACCGGCGAAAGTTGCGCGATACTAGAGAGGCTAGCAATGGTGGAAGGGTGAGAGTGCGTATAATCCATGGACTCAATATTAGTCATAAAGAACTCACATACTTATTGCAAAAATCTATTAGTTATCGAAACAAAGTATTATGCGCATGCTCCTAGGGGGATAGATTGGTAGGAAAAGACCATCGCTCGTCCCCAACCGCCACTCATATGGAAGACAATCAATAAATAAATCATGCCCCGACTTCATCACATAACGGTTCACCATACGTGCATGCTACGGGAATCACAAACTTCAACACAAGTATTTCTCAAATTCACAACTACTCAACTAGCATAACTCTAATATCACCATCTCCATATCTCAAAACAATTATCAAGTATCAAACTTCTCATAGTATTCAATGCACTTCTATGAAAGTTCTATATTATTCCTAAAAGCAAATTTCCATGTTGTTCTAAAGGACTCTGAAAATAATATAAGTGAAGCATGAGAGATCAATCATTTTTATAATATAAAACCACCGCCGTGCTCTAAAAGATATAAGTGAAGCACTAGAGCAAAAACTATATGTCTCAAAAGATATAAGTGAAGCACATAGAGTATTCTAATCAATTTCAAATCGTGTGAGTCTGTCTCAAAGGGTGTGTGCAACAAGGATGATTGTGGTAAACTAAAAAGCAAAGACTCAAATCATACAAGACGTTCCAAGCAAAACACATATCATGTGGTGAATAAAAATATAGCTCCAAGTAAAGTTACCGATAGACGAAGATAAAAGAGGGTATGCCTTCTGGGGCATCCCCAAGCTTAGGCTCTTGCCACTCGTTGTTCCATAATCCATCAAATCTTTACCCAAAACTTGAAAACTTCACAACCCAAAACTCAAAATAGAAAATCTTGCGAGCTCCGTTAGCGAAAGAAAGCAAAATACCACTTCAAGAAACTGTAATGAACTCATTCTTGATTTATATTGGTGTTAAACCTACTGTATTCCAACTTATCTATGGTTTATAAACTCTTTTACTAGCCATAGATTCATCAAAATAAGCAAACAACACACGAAAAACAGAATCTGTCAAAAACAGAATAGTCTGTAGTAATCTGTAGCTAACGCAAACTTCTGGAACCCCAAAAATTCTAAAATAAATTGCTGGTGGTGAGGAATTTATCTATTAATCATATTCAAAAATAATTTACTAAATAGCAATTTCCAAATAAAAATGGCAGCAATTCTAGTGAGCGCTAAAGTTTCTGTTTTTTACAGCAAGATCAAAAAGACTTTCCCCAAGTCTTCCCAATGGTTCTACTTGGCACAAACACTAATTAAACACACAAAAAAACAACCAAAACAGAGGCTAGATAAATTATTTATTACTAAACAGGAGAAAAAAGCAATGAATAAAAATAAAATTGGGTTGCCTCCCAACAAGCGCTATCGTTTAACGCCCCTAGCTAGGCATAAAAGCGAAGATAGATCTAGGTATTGCCATCTTTGGTAGGCAATCCATAAGTGGCTATCATAATAGATTCATATGGTAATTTAAATTTATTTCTAGGTAAGTGGTCCATGCCTTTCCTTAATGGCAATTGGAATTTAATATTCCCTTCCTTCATATCAATAATTGCACCAATCGTTCTAAGGAAAGGTCTACCAAGAATAATAGGACATGAAGGATTGCAATATATATCAAGAACAATGAAATCTACGGGCACATAATTCCTATTTGCAACAATAAGAGCATCATTAATTCTTCCCATAGGTTTCTTAATGGTGGAATCCGCAAGATGCAAGTTTAAAGAACAATCATCAAAATCATGGTAACCTAGCAAATCACACAAAGTTTTTGGAATCGTGGAGACACTAGCACCCAAATAACACAAAGCATAACACTCATGATCTATAATTTTGATTTTTATTGTAGGTTCCCACTCATCATAAAGTTTTCTAGGGATGGAAACTTCCAACTCTGGTTTTTCTTCATAAGATTGCATCAAAGCATCAACGATATGTTTAGTAAAAGCTTTATTTTGACTATAAGCATGAGGATAATTTAGCACGGATTGCAACAAGGAGATACAATCTATCAAAGAGAAATTATCATAATTAAATTCCTTGAAATCCAAGATAGTGGGTTCATTGCTATTTAAAGTTTTAACCTCTTCAATCCCACTTTTAACAATTTTTGCATCAACATCTAAAAACTCCGAATCATTGGTATGCCTTTTAAATAAAGTTGACTCATCTCTAGTACCATCATTATCAAGATTAATATTGAAAACAAATATTTAATAGGGGACACATCAATCACTTTTAGATCTTCGTCCTTATTATCATGAAAACTAGAAGAATACGCTTTCACAAAGCAATCTTTCTTAGCACGCATCCTAACGGTTCTTTCCTTGCACTCATCAATGGAAATTATCATGGCTTTGAGAGACTCATTGATATCATGCTTAGGTGGAATAGATCTAAGTTTCAAAGAATAAACATCAAGAGAAATTCTATCCACGTTCCTAGCCAACTCATCAATCTTAAGCAATTTTTCTTCAATCAAATCATTGAAACTCTTTTGCGAAGTAATAAATTATTTAATACTAGATTCAAAATCAGAGGGCATCTTATTATAATTTCCATAAGAATTGTTGTAGGAATTACCATAGTTATTAGTGGAATTACTAGGAAACGGCCTAGGATTAAAATTACCTCTATACGCGTTATTACCAAAATTGTTCCTACCAACAAAATTCACATCCATAGATTCATTATTATTCTCAAACAAAGTAGACAAAGGCATATCATTAGGATTAGTAGGAGCACTCTTATTAGCAAACAATTTCATAAGTTCATCCATCTTTCCACTCAAAACATTAATCTCTTAAATTGCATGCACTTTTTTACTAGTAGATCTTTCAGTGTGCCATTGAGAACAATTAACCATAATATTATCTTGGAGTTTGGTAGCTTCTCCTAAAGTGATTTCCATAAAGGTGCCTCCCGCGACCGAATCTAAAAGATTTCTAGAAGAAAAATTCAATCCGGCATAAAAATTCTGTATAATCATCCATAAATTCAAACCATGTGTAGGGCAATTACATATCATTAATTTCATCCTCTCCCAAGAATGTGCAACATGTTCATGATCAAGTTGCTTAAAATTCATAATATCGTTTATAAGAGAGATGATCTTAGCGGGAGGAAAATACTTAGAGTTAAAAGGATCTTTGCACTTATTCCATGAATCAATACTATTTTTAGGCAAAGACGAAAACCAAGCCTTAGCACGATCTCTAAGCAAAAATGAAAATAGCTTAAGTTTAAAAATATCATTATCCACATCATTCTTCTTTTGCATATCACACAAATCAACAAAGTTGTTTAGATGGGTAGCGGCATCTTCACTAGCAAGGCCAGAAAACGGATCTTTCATGACAAGATTCAGCAAAGCAGTATTAATTTCACAAGATTCAGCATCGGTAAGAGGAGCAATCAGAGTGCTAATAAAATCATTATTGTTGGTATTGGCAAAGTCACACAATTTAGTATTATCTTGAGCCATCATGACAAGCAAGCAATCCGACACACAAACAAACAAGAAACAGGCAAATAGAAAAAGAGAAGGGGAACGGAAAAAGAGGGCGAATAAAACAGCAAGGGTGAAGTGGGGGAGAGGAAAACGAGAGGCAAATGGCAAATAATGTAATGCGGAGGATAAGAGTTGTGATGGGTAGTTGGTATGTCTTGACTTGGCGTAGATCTCCCCGGCAACGGCGCCAGAAATGGCTTGTTGACGGGAGATCAAATCTTGACTTGACTTGGTGCAACCTCCCCGGCAAGGGCGCCAGAAATCCTTCTTGCTACCTCTTGAGCACTGCGTTGCTTTTCCCTTGAAGAGGAAAGGGTGATGCAGTAAAGCAGCGTATGTATTTCCCTTTTTGAGAACCAAGGTATGAATCCAGTAGGAGACCATGCGCGAGTCACCTCATACCTATACAAACAAATAAGAACCTCGCAACCAACGCGATAAAGGGGTTGTCAATCCCTTCACGGCCACTTGCAAGAGTGAGATCTGATAGAGATAATAATAATAAGATAAATATTTTTGGTATTTTTATTATATAGATTGAAAGTAAAGATTGCAAAATAAAATAGATTGGAAACTTGTATGATGGAAAATAGAACCGGGGGCCATAGGTTTCACTAGTGGCTTCTCTCAAGATAGCATAAGTATTACGGTGGGTAAGCAAATTACTATTGAGCAACCGATAGAAAAGCGAATAATTATGAGAATATCTAGGCATGATCATGTATATAGGCATCACGTCCGTGACAAGTAGACCGAAACGATTCTGCATCTACTACTATTACTCCACATATCTACCGCTATCCAGCATGCATCTAGAGTATTAAGTTCATAAGAACAGAGTAACGCCTTAAGCAAGATGACATGATGTAGAGGGATAAACTCATGCAATATGATATAAACACCATATTTTTATCCTCGATGGCAACAATACAATACGTGTCATTTCCCCTACTGCCACTGGGATCGAGCACCGCAAGATTGAACCCAAAGCTAAGCACTTCTCCCATTGCAAGAAAGATCAATCTAGTAGGCCAAACCAAACTGATAATTCGAAGAGACTTGCAAAGATAAACCACTCATACATAAAAGAATTCAGAGAAGAGTCAAATATTGTTCATAGATAATCTGGATCATAAACCCACAATTCATCGGATCTCGACAAACACACCGCAAAAGAAGATTACATCGAATAGATCCCCAAGAGAATCGAGGAGAACTTTGTATTGAGATCCAAAGAGAGAGAAGAAGCCATCTAGCTACTAGCTATGGACCCAAAGGTCTGAAGTAAACTACTTACACATCACCGGAGAGGCCATGGAGTTGATGTAGAGGCCCTCCGTGATCAATGCCCCCTCCGACGGAGCTCCGGAAAAGGCCCCAAGATGGGATCTCTAGGGTACAAAAGGTTGCGGCAGTGGAATTAGGTTTTTGTGGTGCTCCTAGATGTTTACGGGGTACGTGGACTTATATAGGAGGAAGAAGTAGGTTGGTGGAGCAACAAGGGGCCCACGAGGGTGGAGGGCACGCCCAGGGGGGTAGGCGCACCCTCTGCCTCGTGGCCTCCTCGATTGTTTCTTGGCGCCCACTCCAAGTCTCTTGGATCACGTTTGTTGAGAAAATCACGTTCCCGAAGGTTTCATTCCGTTTGGACTTCGTTTGATATTCCTTTTCCGCGAAACACTGAAATAGGCAAAAAAAACAACAATTTGGGCTGGGCCTCTAGTTAATAGGTCAGTCCCAAAAATGATATAAAACTGTAAAATAAAGCCCATTAACATCCAAAACAGATAATATAATAGCATGGAGCAATCAAAATTATAGATACGTTGCAGACGTATCATGGTGTCATGTGAACGTCGACTATATGACACTTCACCATTGTTTGGGGCTAGAGGGAGGCATTGGGAAGTAATAAGTAGATGATGGGTTGCTAGAGTGACAGAAGCTTAAACCCTAGTTTATGCGTTGCTTCGTAAGGGGCTGATTTGGATCCATATGTTTCATGCTATGGTTAGGTTTACCTTAATACTTCTGTTGTAGTTGCGGATGCTTGCAATGGAGGTTAATCATAAGTGGGATGCTTGTGCAAGTAAGGACAGTACCCAAGCACCGGTCCACCCACATATCAAATTATCAAAGTACCGAACGCGAATCATATGAACGTGATGAAAACTAGCTTGACGATAATTCCCATGTGTCCTCGGGAGCGCTTTCCTTAATATAAGAGTTTTTCTAGGCTTGTCCTTTGCTAAAAAAAGGATTGGGCCATCTTGCTGCACCTTATTTACTTTTATTTCTTGCTACTCTTACAAATTACCTTATCACAAAACTATTTGTTACCGACAATTTCAGTGCTTGTAGAGAATACCTTACTGAAAACTGCTTATCATTTCCTTCTGCTCCTCGTTGGGTTCGACACTCTTACTTATCGAAAAGCTATGGTAGATCCCCTACACTTGTGGGTCATCAAGACTCTTTTCTGGCGCCGTTGCCGGGGAGTGAAGCGCCGTTGGTAGGTGGAATTTGGTAAGGAAAAATTTATATAGTGTGCTGAAATTTACTGTCACTTGTTACTATGGAACATAATCCTTTGAGGGGCTTGTTCGGGGTATCTTCACCCCGACCGGTAGAGCAAAGAGTTTCTCCTCAACCTACTGAACCTAATGAAATTTTTTACTTTGAAATTCCTTCGGGTATGATAGAGAATCTGCTAGCTAATCCTTTTGCAGGAGATGGAACATTACATCCCGATTTGCACTTAATCCATGTGGATGAAGTTTGTGGATTATTTAAGCTTGCAGGTATGCCCGAAGATGTTATCAAGAAGATGGTTTTCCCTTTATCTTTGAAGGGAGATGCATTGACATGTGATGATATGGGATCAAGGGACTATAAGCGATTGAAATTGGAATGTCCCAAGAAGTTTTATCCTATGCATCTTGTTCATCGTGATCGCAATTATATATATAATTTTTTGCCTCACGAAGGAGAAAGCATTGCTCAAGCTTGGGGGAGGCTTAAGTCAATGTTATATTCATGCCCCAATCATGAGCTCTCAAGAGAAATGATTATTCAGAAATTTTATGCTCGGCTTTCTCTCAGTAATCGCTCCATGCTCGATACTTCTTGTACTGGATCTTTTATGATGAAGACTATTGAATTCAAATGGGATTTATTGGAAAGAATTAAACGCAACTCTGAAGATTGGGACCTCGACGAAGGTAAGGAGTCGGGTATAACACCTAAGTTTGATTATGTTAAATCTTTTATGGATACCGATGCCTTTCGTGAATTTAGCACTAAATATGGACTTGACTCTGAGATAGTAGCTTCTTTCTGTGAATCCTTTGTTACTCATGTTGATCTCCCTAAGGAGAAGTGGTTTAAATATAATCCTCCTATTGAAGTAAAAGTTGTTGCACCTATTAAAGTTGAAGAAAAGACTGTCACTATGATGATCTTGTTGTTCCTTCTGCTTATATTGAGAAACCACCTTTCCCTGTTAGAATAAAGAATCATGCTAAAGCTTCAACTATGGTTAAAAAAGTAATATTAAGACACCTAAACCCCCTGAGCAAATTAAAGTTGAACCCAGTATTGCTATGGTTAAAGATCTCTTGGCCGATAATATTGATGGGCATATTATTTACTTCTACAATGAAGCTGCTAGAATTGCTAGACCGGATGCTAAAAATAAACATAGACCTGTTGTAGGCATACCTGTTATTTCTATTAAAATAGGAGATCAATGTTATCATGGCTTATGTGGTATGGATGCTAGTGCAAGTACAAGACCTCATTCCTTATACAAATAAATTATGCATGATATTGCACCTGTTGGGATAGAAGATATCTATGTTACCATTAAACTTGCCAATCGAGATACTATTTCACCGATTGGGATTGTTAGAGATATTGAAGTCTTGTGTGGGAAAGTTAAATATCCTGCTGATTTTCTTGTTCTTGGTTCCCCACAAGATGACTTTTGTCCCATTATATTTGGTAGACCCTTCTTGAATACTGTTAATGATAAGACAGACTTCAATAAGGATATTGTTTCTGTTGGTTTGGGGGATATGTCTCATGAGTTTAATTTTGCTAAGTTTCGTAGACAACCCTATGATAAATAATTGCCTAGTAAAGATGAAATTATTGGTCTTGCTTTTATTGTCGTGCCTCCTACTGATCCTTTGGAACAATATTTGCTAGACCATGAAAATGATATGTTCATGAATGAAAGAAGGGAAATACATGAAGTGTTCTTTAAAAAGGGACCTATTCTGAAACACAACTTGCCTGTTGAAATCCTAGGGGATCCTCCTCCACCCAAGGGTGATCCCGTGTTTGAGCTTAAACCATTGCCTGATACTCTAAAATATGCTTATCTTGATGAAAAGAAGATATATCCTGTTATTATTAGTGCTAACCTTTCATAGCATGAAGAAGAGAGATTATTGAAAACTCTCAAGAAGCATCGTGCTGCTATTGGATATAGTCTTGATGATCTTAAGGGCATTAGTCTCACTCTATGTCAACACCAAATAAATTTGGAGAAAGTCGCCAAACCAGTTATTGATCACAAACGACGGCTAAATCCTAACATGAAAGAAGTGGTAAGAAAGGAAATATTAAAGCTCCTTGAAGCAGGTATAATTTATCCCGTTGCTGATAGTCAGTGGGTAAGTCCTGTCCATTGTGTCCCTAAGAAGGGAGGTATTACTGTCGTTCCTAATGATAAAGATGAATTAATTCCGCAAAGAATTATTACAGGTTATAGGATGGTAATTGATTTCCACAAATTAAATAAAGCTACTAAAAAAGATCATTACCCTTTGCCTTTCATTGATCAAATGCTAGAAAGATTATCCAAACATACACACTTTTGCTTTCTAGATGGTTACTCTGGTTTCTCTCAAATACCTGTGTTAGATAATGATCAAGAAAAGACTACTTTTACTTGCCCTTTCGGTACCTTTGCTTATAGACGTATGCCTTTTGGTTTATGTAATGCACCTGCTACCTTTCAAAGATGCATGATGGCTATATTCTCCGACTTTTGTGAAAAGATCTGTGAAGTTTTCATGGCTGATTTCTCTATTTATGGATCCTCTTTTGATGATTGCTTGAGCAACCTTGATCGAGTTTTGCAGAGATGTGAAGAAACTAACCTTGTCTTGAATTGGGAGAAGTGCCACTTTATGGTTAATGAAGGTATTGTCTTGGGGCATAAATTTTTTGAAAGAGGTATTGAAGTTGACAAAGCTAAGGTTGATGCTATTGAAAATATGCCGTGTCCCAAGGACATCAAAGGTATAAGAAGTTTCCTTGGTCATGTCGGTTTTTATAGGAGGTTCATTAAGGACTTCTCAAAAATTTCACGGCCTCTGACTAACCTATTACAAAAAGATATTCCTTTTGCCTTTGATGATGATGATTGTGTAGAAGCATTTGCAATACTTAAGAAAGCTTTGATTTCTACACCTATTGTTCAGCCACCTGATTGGAATTTACCCTGTGAAATTATGTGTGATACTAGTGATTATGTTGTAGGGGCTGTTCTAGGACAAAGAGTTGATAAAAAATTAAATGTTATTAAATATGCCAGTAAAACTCTAGATAATGCCGAGAGAAATTATGCTACTACTGAAAAATAATTCTTAGCAGTTGTATTTGCTTGTGACAAGTTCAGATCTTATATTGTTGATTCTAAAGTAACTATTCACACTGATCATGCTGCTATTAAATATCTTATGGAAAATAAAGATGCTAAACCTAGACTTATTAGATGGGTTCTCTTACTACAAGAATTTGATTTGCATATTATTGATAGAAAGGGAGCTGAGAATCCCGTTGCAGACAACTTGTCTAGGTTAGAGAATGTTCTTGATGACCCACTACCTATTGATGATAGCTTTCCTGATGAACAATTAAATGTCATAAATGCTTCTCGTACTGTTCCATGGTATGCTGATTATGCTAATTACATTGTTGCTAAATTTATACCACCTAGTTTCACATACCCGCAAAAGAAAAAGTTTTTCTATGATTTAAGACATTACATCTGGGATGACCCACATCTTTACAAAGAAGGAGTAGATGGTGTTATTAGACGTTGTGTACCTGAGCATGAACAGGAACAGATCCTACGTAAGTGTCACTCCGAAGCTTATGGAGGACACCATGCTGGAGATAGAACTGCACATAAGGTATTGCAATCCGGTTTTTATTGGCCTACTCTCTTCAAGGATGCCCGTATGTTTGTCTTATCTTGTGATGAATGTCAAAGAATTGGTAATATTAGTAGACGTCAAGAAATTCCTATGATTATTCACTTGTTATTGAACAATTTGATGTTTGGGGCTTTGATTATATGGGACCTTTTCCTTCCTCTAATGGGTATACACATATTTTAGTTGCTGTTGATTACGTTACTAAGTGGGTAGAAGCTATTCCAACTAGTAGTGCTGATCATAACACCTCTATTAAGATACTTAAAGAAGTTATTTTTCCGAGGTTTGGAGTCCCTAGATATTTAATGATTGATGGTGGTTCACATTTTATTCATGGCGCCTTCCGTAAAATGCTTGCTAAGTATGATGTTAATCATAGAATTGCATCTCTATATCATCCACAGTGTAGTGGTCAAGTAGAATTGAGTAACAGAGAGCTCAAATTAATTTTGCAAAAGACTGCTAATAGATCTAGAAAGAATTGGTCCAAGAAACTTGATGATGCATTATGGGCTTATAGAACTGCATATAAAAATCCTATGGGTATGTCTCCGTATAAAATGGTTTATGGTAAAGCATGTCACTTACCTCTTGAATTAGAACATAAGGCATATTGGGCCATTAAAGAGCTCAACTATGACTTCAATCTTGCCGGTGAGAAGAGGTTATTTGACATTAGCTCACTTGATGAATGGAGAACCCAGGCTTATGAAAATGCCAAACTTTTCAAAGGAAAACTTAAAAGATGGCATGATAAAAGGATACAAAAACGTGAGTTCAATGTAGGCGATTATGTATTGTTATACAACTCTCGTTTAAGATTTTTTGCAGGAAAACTTCTCTCTAAATGGGAAGGTCCATACATCATCGAGGAGGACTATTGTTCTGGCGCCATAAAAATCAACAACTTCGAAGGCACAAATCCGAAGGTGGTGAACGGTCAAAGAGTCAAACATTATATCTCAGGTAATCCCATAAATGTTGAAACTAATATTATTGAGACCGTAACCCCAGAGGAATACATAAGAGACACTTTCCGGAACGTTTCAGACTCCAGAAAGGAATAGGTATGTGGTACGGTAAGTAAACCGACTCCAAAACAGTTCTAATGGCTATATTTCTCCGTTTTGGAATATTTAAGAAAATAGGAAAATAAGAAGCAAACCGGAAAGGACACGAGGCCTCCACGAGGGTGGAGGGCGCGCCCCCTACCTTGTGAGCACCTCGTGTGCTCCCCAGACTCCGTTTTCTTGCACGATACTTCTTTTGGTCAGTAAAAATTCATTATATAATCTCCCGAAGGTTTTGACCATCGCATCACGCAAAAATCTCCTGTTCTTGTTTCGAGCTGTTTTCTGCCAGGGTTGTCAAGGCCAAGCATCATGTCGCCTCCCTCCTTCTCCAACAATGAGGGCAACGATGCATGGCTAATGAAGATATAGATGAAGAGAGAAGAGCCCGGAGAGATCAACAAGGATGATAGGATCAAGAAGGCATCCTTCCACCTCACCACAACCTCTTTACCCCAACGGAGATTGAGGCTTTCAAGATGATTGAGTTAGCTCGTATCCAAAACAAGTATCTCACAAGTGAAAATATTTTGGTGAAGGAGCATATCATCGCACTCAAGGGCATTATCCGCAAATTGGAGGATCTCTTACTCTCGATGTGCGACTATCCATCATCACCAACACCTTCTTCACCAACAAAGAAGAACTGAACATCGGGTATGGGCACTCCCCTTGGCAACTGCCAAGCTTGGGGGAGTGCCCCGGTATCGTATCACCATCACTTTTATCTTTACCGTTTTTCTTAGCTCGATCCTTTTGATAATATCTTGATCTAGTAGAATAAAGTTTTAGTATGATCTAGTTGTGAGTTTTGCTTTATGATCTTCTTGTGTAATCGAGTTCGTGAGCTATATATAATAAAAATTAGTGTTGAGTCAAGGGCTTGATTATTTTGCTATAGAAGAGAAGAAATAATAAGAAATAAAGAGATCATATGGATCTTATGGAGAGTCATGACTTCACATATAAAGAGTATGATGAATAAAAGTTGTTGAGAGTTGACAAACATAGTTTTGGTCATCGCTGCAATTAATAGGAAGAAATAAAGAAAGAGAGGTTCACATATAAATATACTATCTTGGACATATTTTATGATTGTGAGCACTCATTAAAATATGACATGCTAAAGAGTTGACGTTGGACAAGGAAGACAACGTAATGGGTTATGTTTTCTTACATCTGAGATAAATTATATTGTCATGGATCATCCAACATGTTGAGCTTGCCTTTATCTCTCTTGCTAGCCAATTTCTTTGCACCAAGTAGAGATACTACTTGTGCTTCCAAACAACCCTAAAAACATTTTTGCCATGAGAGTCCACCATATCTACCTATGGATTGAGTAAGATCCATCAAGTAAGTTGTCATCGGTGCAAGCAATAAAAATTTCTCTCTAAATATGTATGACTTATTAGTGTGGAGAAAATAAGCTTTATACGATCTTGTGATATGGAAGAAATAAAAGCGACGGACTGCATAATAAAGGTCCATATCACAAGGTCCAACTATAAAAGCGCATGACAACCTCCGCTTCCCTCTGCAAAGGGCCTATCTTTTATTCTTGTCTTATACTTCATGCAAAGAGTCATGGTGATATTCACGTTTCCTTTTTACATTTTATCCTTTGGCAAGCACAATGTGTTGGAAAGATCCTGATATATATAGCTAATTGGATGTGAGTTTTCATGAACTATTATTGTTGACATTACCCTTGAGGTAAAACGTTGGGAGGCAAAACTATAAGCCCCAATCTTTCTCTGTGTCCGATTAAAACTTCATACCCATAAATATTGCGTGAGTGTTAGCAATTGTGAAAGACTAAAAGATGGTTGAGTATGTGGACTTGCTGAAAAGCTCTTATATTGAATCTTTCCTATATTATGATAAATTGCAATTACCTCAATGACTGAGATTAGAGTTGTTGGTTCTCAATGAAGTTTATGGTTCATACTTAAAATTGTGATTGAATTGTTACTTTAGCATAAGAGATCATATGACAATATATATAAAGGTTGCTGCTCTAAGAATGATCATGATGACCTCATGTCCGTATTTTATTTTATTGACACCTCTATCTCCAAACATGTGGACATATTTTTCGATTTCGGCTTTCGCTTGAGGACAAGTGAGGTCTAAGCTTGGGGGAGTTGATACGTCCATTTTGCATCATGCTTTTATATCGATATTTATTGCATTATGGGCTGTTATTACACATTATGTCACAATACTTATGCCTATCCTCTCTTATTTTACAAGGTTTACATGAAGAGGGAGAATGCCGGCAGATGGGATTCTGGGCTGGAAAAGGAGCAAATATTAGAGACCTATTCTGCACAGCTCCAAAAGTCCTGAAGTATGGCTGAAGGCCATCTAATATCGATAACAGCGGAAGACTCGGAAGATAAATGGGTCCATCAACTCCAACGGCATCACTGAGTATAGTGCCACGACCTAAAAACACCTCAATCGTCGTCTGAAAAGTCTGCAACATTAACGTTGCAGCCCGAAAACGGGTCAGCACATGGAATATGCTGGCAAAGTAACACATAGAGAGTAATGGAATGAAACAGCTATACTATATGCATATATGGCTGGTGGAAAGCTCTATGGTTACAGTTTTGCGTAAAGCCAATTTTTCCCTACTGCAAAGGAATAAATTTATTTAACTATCATGGTGGTTGTGAAACATTGAGAATGGTTGACAGCATTCTCAGTCCCAATTAAAAATAATTAAAACCCAACAACATCAATTAGAAGTAACATGTTGAGATTCACAGGATATTCAAGTACTAGATACTCAAGTTGTCCATAACCGGGGACACGGCTAATCATGATTAGTTTATACACTCTGCAGAGGTTTGCGCACTTTTCCCACAAGACTCGATCGCCTCCGTTTGTTTTCTCGCACTACAAGGTGTTTGAGAAACGGTTGACCGAGACACGGTCTTTCAGAAGCGCTAGCACCTTACATGTGGGGTAGACCGTACCACCTACAACCCCTACATCTGCTAGTCCACCCCGTAAGAGTTCGCACAACTTAGTCAACTATGCCAGAGCCCATAGTAGCATGTGGCTGCACACGGAAGTTTCCAGCATGAAAGATCTTATGATCCCTTTGACTAGGAATAGGAATCCTAGATGAAAAAGAAAAACGGAATAAAGGAAAAAGCTAGCCTAGAGTCCATCTAGGACTCGGCTAAGACAAGAGGCGAGGCGGCTGCCTCCTGCGCCAGGTGCTAGCGCACGCAGGGGCTGGGAGCGGCGGCCGGCTGGCTGGGCCTTTGGCCCGGCTGGCCTGCTCCTTTTTTTTGTTTTTTTTAACTGGTTCCGCGCGCAGAAAAAACAAAAGAAAACTAACTAAACGAACTCCGAAAAATCTAAAGTAAATTTTCCCCGACTCCAAAAAATGAGCCGAACAAAATGAACTTTTCTCCGGGCCTAAAATGCAATTTTCCAAAACGCGCATTTTCCCTATCCAAATAAAATGCAAATAAACACCGGCAAACAAAATGTGATCTATTTATTAAATCTTCATTTTTCCTATATTTTGGGAAAGTCATATTATTCCCTCTCTCATATTTTTGATATTGGAGAAATAATTGAAGATGAAATAAATAAATCAAATGATCCTCTTTTCAAAATTTGAGAAAACTCAAATATGAAAATAACAAAATCTCCAACTCTCTCCGAAGGTCCTTGAGTTGCGTGAAATTTCTAGGATCAACCAAAATGCATGAAAATATGATATGCATGATGATCTAGTGTATAACATTCCAAATTGAAAATTTGGGATGTTATAGATTTGGATCCATATGTTTCATGCTATGGTTAGGTTTACCTTAATACTTCTGTTGTAGTTGTGGATGCTTGCAATGGAGGTTAATCATAAGTGGGATGCTTGTCCAAGTAAGGATAGTACCCAAGCACCGGTCCACTCACATATCAAATTATCAAAGTACCGAACGCGAAACATATGAACGTGATGAAAACTAGCTTGATGATAATTCCCATGTGTCGTCGGGAGCGCTTTCCTTAATATAAGAGTTTCTCCAAGCTTGTCCTTTGCTACAAAAAGGATTGGGCCATCTTGCTGCACCTTATTTACTTTTATTGCTTGCTACTCGTTACAAATTACCTTATCACAAAACTATCTGTTACCGACAATTTCAGTGCTTGCAGAGAATACCTTACTGAAAACTGCTTATCATTTCCTTCTGCTCCTCGTTGGGTTCGACACTCTTACTTATCGAAAAGCTACGATAGATCCCCTACACTTGTGGGTCATCAGGGGGGACCCGAGGTGGGAACAACTCACCAGGGCGCGCATGGGCCTCCTGGCGTGCCCTGGTGGGTTGTGCTCTCCTCGAAGCACCCCCCAGGCGCAGCTAGGGCCCATTAGGTGTCTTCTGGTCCATAAAAAATCTCCGTAAAGTTTCGTGGCATTCGGACTCTGTTTGGTATTGATTTTCTGCGATGTAAAAAACATGCAAAAAACAACAACTGACACTTGGCACTATGTCAATAGATTAGGACCAAAAAATGATATAAAATGATTATAAAACATCCAAGATTGATAATATAACAACATGGAACAATAAAAAATTATAGATACGTTGGAGACATATCAGCATCCCCAAGCTTAACTCCTACTCGTCCTCGAGTAGGTAAGTGATAAAAACAAATTTTTTGATGTGGAATGTTGCCTAACATGTCATATCATATTCTTTTATTTAGAGCATGGACATTTGGACTTTCATATTGTTCAAAGCAATAGTCTAGTTTTGACATGATAACTTAAATACTCAAGCATATCAACAAGCAACCATGTGTTTCAAAATATCAACTCCAAAATAAGTTATCCCTAACCCATCATGCTCAACCATAGATCCATTCATGAAATACACTCGCATATTAACTACACCCAATACTCAAGTACAATCATATTGGCTCCTAGTTGGTGCTTTTATAAGAGTAGATGGAGACTCAAATTCAAAAATAAAAATTGCATAAAGTAAAAGAAAGGCCCTCCGGAGAGGGAAGTAGGGATTTGTAGAGGTGCCAGAGCTCAAAGCGAAAAAATTAGAAATAAAAACATTTCGGGCGGTGTATCCTTCCCACCAACGAAAACGACTTATAGTTCCCAACACTTCCCATGCTAGATATATCTTAGGCGGTTCCCATACAAAAAATAAAGTTTATTCCTTTTTCCACCATACTTTCACTTTCCATGGCTAACCGTATCCACGGGTGCCTTCCATACCAACACTTCAAGGAATTTATTATTTGACAACATAAAATAAATTCATTTTTCATTTCAGGACTGGGCTTCCCTAATACCTTTGCCTTACTCTCGTGCAATGACAAGAGAATAAACACTCATCATGAGAATAACACGTCTAGCATGGAAAATATTAGCCACACCTCACCGCTCTTCGAGCGGAACAAACACACAAAAGAGAAGTTTATTTTGAAAATTAGAGATGGCACATACAAATTTGCTTAGAACGGCAAAAGAATACCGCATATAGGCAGATATAGTGGACTCATGTGGCAAAACTGGTTTAAAGGATTTTGGATGCACACGTAGTGATCATACTTAGTGCAAAATGATGGCTAGCAAAAGATTGAGAAGCGACCAACCAAGAAACGAATAATCTCATAAGCGAGCATTAAGCATAGTTAACACCGAATAATGCACTGCAAGTAGGATATAATTTCATTGCATAATTATTGACTTTCGTGCTTGCATAGGGAATCAGAAACCTTAACAGGAATACTCTTACTAAAGCATAATTACTCATCAACATAACTCATAGATCACATCATCATATCTCAAAACTATTACTAAGAATCAAGTTTATTTTGTCCAATGATCTTCATGAAAGTTTTTATTATATCCTTCTTGGATATCTATCACTTTGGGACTAATTTTCATGTGTTGCTTTTGATAAGCTCAAACAAATATAAGTGAAGATCATGAGCATAAAATTTCTTTCTCTCAAATTAATTTAAGTGAAGATAGAGATAAATTCTTGAAAATTTTAGTAACTCTCAAATAAATCTAAGTGAAGCAAGAGAGCATTTCTTCAAAAATACTAAAGCGCACCGTGATAAAAAAAGATATAAGTGAAGCACTAGAGCAAGTCCATAGCTCATAAAAGATTTAAGTGAAGCATAGAGAGACATTCTAACAAATCATTACATAATTTTGGGTCTCTCAAATAGGTGTGTCCAGCAAGGAATCAAGACTAAAAACACAAAAAAACAAGCAAAGACTCATATCATACAAGGCGCTCCAAGCAAAACACATAGTATGTGACGAATAAAAATATAGCTTCGACTAAAATATCGATGGTCGTTAGAAGAAAGAGAGGATGCCACTCGGGGGGCATCCCCAAGCTTACTTGCTTGCTCTCTTTTGGATAACAGCGGGGGATGCCGGGACATCCCCAAGCTTAGGCTCTTCTTAATCCTTATTCCTTCATTCATCATAAGATAACCCAAAACTTGAAAACTTCAATCACACAAAACTCAACAAAAGCTTCGTCGGATCCGTTAGTATAAGAAAATAAATCACGACTATAAGTACTGTATCAAACCAATTCATATTTTGTTTTTGCATTATATCTACTGTATTCCAACTTTTCTATGGCAAAAACTCATCAAAGAAAACCATAGATCCATTAAAATAAGCACACAACACAAAGAAAACAGAATCTGTCAAAACATAACAGTCTGTAGCAATCTGGGTGTTTCGAATCTTTTGTAACTCCAAAAATTCTGAAAAATTAGGACGGCCTGAGAAATTTGTATATTGATCTACTGCAAAAGGAATGGGTATTTTATTGCTCTCTGGTTAAAAACCAGAATTATGTTTGTGAGCGCAAAAGTTTATGTTTTTTCAGCAAGATCAAACAACTATCACCCAAGAAGATCCTAAAGGCTTTTATTGGCACAAACACTAATTAACAAATAAAAAACACAATCATAACAGTAGCATAATGGTGCCAACACTCAAAAACAGGAAGCAGAAAGCAAAAATAAATTTTATTCATTGGGTTGCCTCCCAACAAGCGCTATAGTTTTACGCCCTTAGCTAGGCATAAAGCAAGGATCTAAGTTTTGTCATCTTTGTTTCGAGGCCCATAAGATGCTCTCATGATTGATTTATAAGGTGGCCTAATTCTTGTTCTAGGAAAGTGTTCCATACCCTTCCTCAAGGGAAATTGGAACTTGATATTGCCTTCTTTCATATAAATCATGGCACCGATAGTGCGTAAAAATGGTCTACCAAGAATAATTGGACAAGACGGATTGCAATCAATATCAAGAACAATAAAATCTATGGGCACATAATTTCTATTTGCAAGAATAAGAACATCATTAATTCTTCCCATATGCTTTTTAATAGTAGAATCCACCAAGTGCAAATTTAAAGAGAATTCTTCAAGATCGGTAAGACCAAGCACATCACATAAAGATTTCAGAATTGTAGAGACACTAGCACCCAAGTCACACAAAGCAAAACACTAATAATTTTTAATCTTGACTTTTATGGTAGGTTCCCATTCATCATGCAATTTTCTAGGAATTGAAACTTCTAATTCCAATTTTTCTTCAAAAGTTTTCATCATAGCATCAACAATATGTTTAGTAAAAGCTTTATTTTGTTCATAGACACGGGTTGAATTTATCATGGATTGCAACAAAGAAATACAATCAATCAAAGAGAAACTATCATAATTTGTAATCCAAAAGAGTGGGCATATCACTAGTTAAAGTTTTGACCTCATCAAACCCACTTTCATCAATTTTCTCAACAAGATTTTCACCCTCCGAATTATCGGGACGCCTTCTAGCTAAAGTTGACTCTTCTCCAGTCCCTTTTTGATCAATCTTAATATTACTAAACAAGGAATCAATAGAAGAAACACCAATCATTTTAAGATCTTCATCACTTTTGTGAAAGTAATCACTAGAAAACGTGTTTTCTAAAAATTCTCTTTTAGCTCTAAGCATAGCGGTTCTTTTCTTACTTTCATCCATAGAAAAATAAAGAGATTTAATTGATTCATCAACCTTAGGCACAAAAATTTTGATCTTGAGATTTACCACATCATGAGAAATTTTATCAACACTTCTAGACAAATCATCAATCTTACTCAACTTTTCTTCTATGGAATTGTTGAAAACTTTTTGCATGTTGATAAATTCTTTAATATTATTCTCAAGATCAGAGGTGTTCCTATTATTATTATAAGATTTATTTCCATAGGAATTACCATAATTATTAGAGGAATTACTAGGAAAAGGCCTAGGATTAAAATTACCTCTATAAGCATTGTTATTGAAATTATTTCGATAAATAAAATTCACATCTATGGCATCACTATTTTGCTCAATCAAAGTAGACCAAGGCCCATCTTTAAAATCAATAGGAGCATTTTTCTAGCAACCATTTTCATAAGAGCATCAACTTTTTCACTCAAAGAAGAACTTTCTTCAACCGAATTAACTTTTTTACTAGTAGGAGCTCTTTCGGTATGCCATTGTGAATAATTTGCCATGATATTATCAAGCAATTTGGTGGCTTCACCTAAAATAATTTCCATAAAAGTACCACCCGCTGCGGAATCTAAAAGATTACGAGAAACAAAATTCAATCCCGCATAAAAAATTTGTATGATCATCAAAAGATTTAACCCATGAGTTGGGCAATTCCTTAGCATCATTTTCATCCTTTACTAAGATTGTGCAACCTTCTCATGTTCAAGTTTCTTGAAATACATGATATGGGTTCTAATGGAAATAATTTCTGCAGGCGGAAAATACTTCGTGATAAAAGCATCTTTGCACTTGTTCCAAGAATCGATACTACGTTGAGGCAAAGAAGAGAACCAATTTTTGCAGTATCATGCAAAGAAAATGAAAATAATTTCATCTTCACCACATCATTGTGCACATCTTTTTTCTTTTGCATATTGCATAATCCCACAAAGGTATTAAGATGGGACGCGACATCCTCATTAGGAGTACCGGAAAATTGATCTTTCATAACAAGATTCAGCAAAGTAGTATTAATATTCCAAGTCTCCGCACTAGCGGCGGGAGGAGCAAGCGGAGTGCCAATAAAATCATTGTTGTTGGTATTTGAGAAATCACATAACTTGGTGTTCTCTTGAGTCATGATGACCACACAAGAAGATTGCACTCAAAAACAGATCCGGCAAGAAAACGGCGAACAGAAAAAGAGGGGCGAATAAGATGACAAATATTTGTGAAGTGGGGGAGAGGAAAATGAGAGGCAGATGGAAAATAATATAAATTGTGAGGAGATGAGATTTATGATTACGAACCTGGTATATGTTGAAGATCCTCCCCGACAACGACGCCATAAATTCCTTTTGATGTCGCTTGAAGCTACGTCGGTATTTCCCCAAAGAGGAAGGAATGATGCAACACAACGGTGATTGGTATTTCCCTCAGATATGAAACCAAGGTTATCGAACCAGTAGGAGAACCAAGCAACGCAACGTAAACAACACCCGCACACAAACAAGAACTACACGCAACCCAACGTGTAAAAGGGGTTGTTGATCCCTTTCGGGTAACAGTGCCAGAAATTGGCAAACGGACGTGAGAGAGTTGTAAATATTGATAGATCGAACGCCAAATAAAATAAATTTCAGAAAAGTATTTTTTGTATTTTTGGTTTAATAGATCTGAAAATAAAAAGAAAGGAAAAGTAGATCACAAAGGCAAATATATGAGAAAGATACCAGGGGCCCATAGGTTTCACTAGTGGCTTCCCTCGAGAAAAATAGCAAATGGTGGGTGAACAAATTATGGTTGGAAATTGATAGAACTTCAAATAATCATTACGATATCCAGGAAATGATCATTATATATGCATCACGTCCAAGATTAGTAGACCGACTCCTGCCTACATCAACTACTATTACTCCACTGTAGCGACCCGATCTCAAACGGTCAAGTCTCTGTGGTTAAGTGTCATCCCTGGATCGGTATGCTGACACACACCGTACTCGAGGATTTATAACAGAGGTAAATCACATGTATAAAGTAACGTAAATACTATTACCTCAATCCAAATAGCGGAAGTAACAACAAGGTTGTGGATTCCCATCAACACCAACGGCAAAGTTGAGTGTAGAAATCGTAACCCTAACGTATCACTTACTCGTCGTAAGATTCCTGCAACATAAGATGTTGCAGCCACAAAGGGTCAGTACATTAATGTACTGGCAAATTCACACCATAGGATAATGATGAATAATAGCTATCACTACAAGCATATTTGGATGGTGGAAAGGCTCTATGGTTATAATGTTTTTGCAAAAAGCCAATTTTTCCCTACTGCAAAGGAATACATTTTATTTAACTACAAAGTTGGTTGATAAATATTGAGAAGGTTCCTCCAACTCAATCCCAAATTAACATCAATAACCCAACAAATTATTTAAATAATGTGATGAGATCAATAGGATAATCCAAGTACCAAAGACTCAAGATTGTCCATAATCAGGGACACGGCTAACCATGATTAGTTTATACACTCTGCAGAGGTTTGCGCACTTTTCCCCACAAGACTCGATCGCCTCTGTTGGATTTCTCGCACTACATGGTGTTTGAGAAACGGATGACCGAGACACAGTCTTTCAGAAACATTAACTCTCTACTCCGGGCAGACCATACCAAACCTACAACCCTCTACCTGCTGATCCACCTCTTCAAGAGCTTCACGTAACTTACTCAACTATGCTAGAGCCCATAATAGCTTGTGGCTGCGCACGGAAGTTTCTAGCATGAATAATCTTATGATCCCTTTGAGTCTGGGTGGCGGTTCATAGGAAAATCACACGGGTACTCCGGGATTTCCAAAAAATACAAGCAACACTGGGTACTCCAGGTGCCTCAATCCACCCAGATGTGTATTTAAGTTGCCACCTTAAGTTGAGCCATTAATTAACAATCTCACATCTGTCATGGATTTCACTCACCCAAACCACGTCTACGAGCATAGCATAGGAAATTAAGCAACGCGTAGAAGTAACTCCCAAGGGTTTGAATGTAACAGGGTAATAGGTTCTACCTCATCAACTACTTCCCAACCCACATGTTAATGACATCCTAATCATGCAATGTTTGAGGATTGGAACTAATGCATAAAAACTGGGTGATAAAAGGGATATGATCAAAGTGTGAACTTGCCTGCAATGTTGATGAAGATGATTCACACTCAAAACTCTTGATAGTTCTACTCGTCACACTCCGGTCAATCTATCGTAAGCAAGCAATAGTAACCACACATAAGCAATCACTCAGAAGATCAGGAAGAACGAAGAAGACAATTCGGTAAACGTCAAAACCAAGCAATTAACTCTTGCAACATAAAACAATTTATAACAGTACCAAAATTAAGTGAATTTGGCCTTATCCGAAAGTTTAGGTCAAGAGCTTCGATTTGCAAAAAGAATCAACTAAATCGGAGTTACGAAACTCAAATTATGTTCAAAAGAAGTTTCAATATGAATCTGAACAAAATTCAAAATTTGAAAATTTCAAAAAGTTGATGTGACAGATTCACTGGATAGGTGAAAGCAAGACGAAGCTATAGGCGCTGGTTTCATCTAATTTGGATAAACGAGTGAAAAGTTATGGCTATTTGAAAAATCAGGGCCAAGCTGTTTTACGAAAGAAAAATAGCTACGGTTAAGGTCTAACGTATAAGTACGTAGACTAATTGATAATCTAATTATTCTATCGTATTAGTCTAAAAAAATAATAAACTATGGAAGTATAAAAAAACAAAGAAAAATACCTTTATAAGACAGAGAAAAGATGACTTTGGAGAGAAGAGACAATTTCAGAAGTCGCACCGGAGAGGAGAAATATATTTTTCTTAAATGAATCTAGTCAAACCAAAATATTGAATTAACCCGAATCGGATGATTTTTGGAGGCTCTATGGGTCTATATTTATTGGTGAAAAAGAGGTTTAGGGGTCAAAGGCTAGGCAATATGGGACTAAACGTAGACGAAAATATACGAAACAGAGATGAAAAGAGGTGGCTCGCATGGGCCTAAAGGCCGGGCCTTCTGCCGGCCGCACGGTCGGCTGCGGATGTAGTTTTATTTTTTTTAAAAAAATCGGCCTAAGAAAGAAAGAAAAAAAATGAAAATGCTGGCTGGGCCTGGCCCATATAGGATAAAGAAAAAAATAGGGCGCCCGCTGGTACTATGATGCGCACATGGGCGACAGTTAGTTTCAAGCGCGCGCGCAGTTTTTTTTAAACAGAATGCAATAAACTGAAAAACAAAAATAAAAAATAAAACTTTATATAGGCATATTATATATCAAAATTTTCAGAAAAAGATTTTATACAATATGAACATTTTCCTTGCATTAAATAAAATTCACACAAATTTAGATAATTCGAAGAGTGCTACTGGTCTAATAAAATCCAATAAAAATCATTTTAGAAATAGCAGAATGAATTCAAATTTATTTATCTCCAATTTTCTGATGTAGGGAATCATGTTACCCTATTTTCCATATATTTTATTTTTGGATAAAAATAATTTGAATAAAACTCAAATTACTGCAAATTGAAAATAAATTCAAAAAGGACTTTAAATGTAATCTTTGAAACTCCCAACTCATATTTCATAATTTGAAGAAGTCATTTTATCTTCTCTCATGAAAATCATTGAGTTGCTTGAAGTTTCTGAATTAAAATATTTCCAAATGAAATTCAAATCTTTTCAAAACCCTTTTCATTTATTTAAATGGAAGAAGTCATGTCATCTTCTCTCAACAGTTTTGTATTTGAAAAGAATTTGAATTAACGGAGATCATAAATACAAAATGGAAGCTTGGGAAAGTCCTTTTATTCCCTCTCATTTAACTTCCAAAAAGTTCGAATTCACTCACTTTCACTCAATCAATCAATCAAACAATCAATCAAATCTATCTATTTATTATAACATTCCAAAATTTAGAATTTTGAGATGTTACAAACCTACCACCCTTAAAATGAATCTCGTCCCCGAGATTCGGAGAGGCTAGAAAGAAATAGGTTAGGGTCGGGGTCTTCTCAAAATCCATCAATTGTCGCAGGAGGGGGTTTGGGGTGCTACCACCCTTAGAAGCTTGGTTACGGTTCCATCAAAACTCATATACTTCATCCATATTGTTAAGAGTGTCGGTCTTCTCAGATCTTCAGGATAATTCCTTATCTAGGCTCTTTCGGTAGTGGCATAACCTTTTCCTAAATTCTTGTGTCTTTCATCTAGGTAAGGTTCTTCTGTGACTGGGTCTTCTTAGCTGACGGGTCTGGCGCCAATACTAAACAACTATCGATATCTCATGGTGGTCAACAATTTATGGTTTCTCCTGCAGGAAATGGGTCTGGGTTGATCCTCACCGTATAACCTACGGTTAGCAAAAATTGCCTTGTATAAGGGAAAAATACCTATACCATTCTAAGGCTTAAACAAGGTTTTGATCGTCGTCTCTCTACTATAGGTAAGTCACTCAGATTTACCATCCCATATAGCAAGGCGAATAATAAGAGTAAGTCGGTATGGTGATCAATCCATCCCGCACCCAAATCGTTACCTTGTATAAGGTTTAGCGAATCTCGCATTCTAACACTCGGTCATCCTCACAAGCATTGTAGAATTTCTCTTGTCCATGAACTGCGTTCGGAATAATCCGTTGATTCTGCAAGCCAAACAAACATATATCGTTCCTTCACAACTCTCAGGTTTTGCGTTACTCTTATAAAATTGTCTGCCGATAAACGTCGTATCTTCCTCCAGGGTTTTTCCTTCAGCAAGAATGTACTTACTTCTTGGCAGGTCCTGGGGCATGTGGATTATGGCCCATCTCATCACTTGTAGTCCTTGAACTTATCATCGGGCAACTGATCATTATTCCAACTTCCAACTTCCTAGTATTCTTAAATCCATCCAATTATACTGTTTTCCTTCCTTCTATTGGCACCAAACTAGGACATGATTACTCAGACTCATCATAGAGTTTCCATTGATCCATATTTCCGACATCATACCTCCTTTATTTCCAATAGTAATTTATCTCTTCATCCTCGTGGGATATCCCTCATACCGAGATAAAAACTTATACTTATGAAGTCCATATTCCACTTCGTGGAACATCATTATCCTTTCCGGGGTCAAGCGTCCTTACAGGGGAATACTGGCCATCTCTGCATGGCACTTCTTCAACTGGGAAATGTGAAACACATCATGAACTCCTGACAGTCCTTCGTGTGACTCCAACTTGTTGGCCACTTCTCCCATACGCTCCAAAACTCGGTATGGTCCTACAAATCTCGGGGCTAACTTTCCCTTAACTCCAATTCGTTTAACTCCTCGCAGAGGGGACACACGAAGACATGCTCTATCTCCAATTTCATAGACTACCTCCTTGCATTTTTTAGTCTGCATAACTCTTCTGCCTGGACTGAGCTACCTCCAGTCTATCTCGAATCAACTTAACATTCTCTTCTGACTCCTTGATCACATTTGGTCCAAACAACTGACGGTCTCCAACTTTATCCTACATACTCTTGGGGTATCACACATATCAAGACAAAACTTGTATTCATTTTGTCCAAAATCCACTCAGTGGAGTATCCTTATCTTTTCCAGGGGTCAACGGTTCTTACAGGGTACTCCCACCCTTAAAATGCACAAATCTTCCATAGACCATATTTCTCATATCCTCAAAATGGCCAAAATTCTTCTTCATAGAGTAACAACTCATAAATCCATATCAGTACCAACGATGCTAACTTTATTCATTCTCAAATGATCACAATCTCTCGCTTTTCCATTACATGTCTCAACTCAACACCTCAATATAAAAGAAAATGTTCTCACTTCTGCTACTCCATTTCTTTTGTTGCAAACTCAACTATCTAGCACAAGTTTCCTTCTCCTTGGGGCATTCTCTGGCAAAGTGCCCTGCTCCATTACAACTAAAACATATTACTTCTTACAAGTATCGAGGTTTCCTTTTTGGGCAACTGTTGAGGTAGTGCCCTGACTCCTTGCACCTGTAACAGGTGATATGACTCAGGTCCTTCCTGGAATCCAATATGCTTCTCTTCCTGGACCATTCCATGCCGATCATGGCTTCTATTTCTTGTGGGTCATATTCTACTTCCTCTGTCGGGAATTCTACTAAATCCCCATTCAAACAATTTTGGAAGATGTGTCCTTCTTCTCCACATGAATAGCAAGACTTAGTGCAGGGTTTACTCGGGTCTTCTTTAGGTGTGTCCTCCATCACAGCTTCTTCTAAAATTTCCATGAGGGCTCCTTTCATTACTTCTTTCTTCTGCTGGATGGTTCGTTGTACCATGGGGTAAATGTGACACTGAGCAGGATAGTGGGTAGTCCCTTCACACAAGAAACAAGTAATCTGCGTAGTTGGGCATTCTTCAACTGGGTGACTTCCTTCACAATTAGGGCATTCATCATTGTGTTCTTTATGGGTGTGTCCTATTTCTCCACAAATCTTGCATGCACAAGATTTCTTCATATCCTTTCCGTAAGGCTTCAACTTCTGGGACACAAACCGAAACTTTGGCAAAGTCAACTTAAATTCTCTCCAAGTGGTTACTCCTTGCCATCCATTCATGGTTTGGTACATCCTCCACCAAGTAGCAGCACTTCTTTCAAAGCACTGAAGAGCATGCTGGGTCATATCATTTCCAACTATAGGGTTATTCTCCATGTGATCCTCCATGTTCTGAATCCATCGGTCTGTCTCCAACTGACTCATCGGTCCAGAAAATACAAGCTCATCTCCATTCATCCTCTATTGGGTCCAAGGGTTTTGGGGCGAGATGAGAGAGAGGGAGAGGGATGCACAATACAAACAATGGTTTTGAAAAGACAGATTTCATCTGTGGCTGTCGGAAAAACATCAAACAAATGACAGCTCACAAACGTCGCATCTAACGTAGGTATATAACAGGGGTTTGGTCTTCTAAAGGTCAATAAATCTTCAACGTCTCCAAACTCTTCAAGCCTTGTTCATGCCTCCAATGGCTTCTTCCGATCATGCTTGTCTTTCTCAAGTTCTTTTGCCAGATCAACTCTATTGACACGAAGTCTTTCGTGACGTCCTTTAATATTCTGGAGTTGCGTTCCAAACTTCTGGGTTTCAACATCCTTGGCATGAGCCATGGTCCTACTGTCCTTCACTTCCTGACAAATCTCCGGTATCTCGAGGTTGTAGCTCCTCCAGCTTGGCTACTTTCAGCTTCTGGTTCCTGAGTTCTTCACGAAATGCTTCCGTGTCTAATACGGCTTCCTGGAGCTCCATCTTAAAATTCTTGATGTACTACTCCAGATTCTGGTGATACACCAGCTAAGGTTAAAACTTCATCTTACTGTTAGGTGCTCCATCAGCCTTCTACCATCCAATCCTTCCGAAGAAATGCATGCTTAGCTCAGCTCGGTGACCATAGTATCAGTGGCGATGACATCATGGATAACCGTGTTTCTGCCCTTGTCATTGCCATGAGCTATCTTCCATAGTTGATATCTCCTGCCTTAGGGTTTTCTTGACGAAACTTTGAGTTCTCAACTCTCCATGTTCCGGTCTTTCTCCAATACACCTTGATCTCGGGTATTGACAGCTTCCATAGTCTGCCAAGTCCCATAAGGGGTGCCTTCCTAGGTCATACAAATCTAGAAATTTGTACAGGGCCTTCAAATTCTCCTAGTCTTTGGAGTCTTCAACCGTTGGAGTTTCCATTATTATAATGTATGGTAAAATCCTCTTCATTCCGAATGTTCTCAGTTGTCCGATATCTTGTACTTCTTGGAGTGGTCTCATTAGTCAAATCTTCGTGTGGTCAAAAGGGGAAAGGGGTATGGTCTCACTAAAGGGAATATTTGAATAAGCTCAGAAGAGAGGAGAGGTAAAAGATCTTTTTTGAAAAGAAAGTTATAGAGAAAATCTTTCCTATGGGCTTGCCAGTTTCTAGGGGTCATGTCCTACAGTCAACATATGCTCTGATACCATCTTGTAGCGACCCGACCTCAAACGGTCAAGTCTCTGTGCTTAAGTGTCATCCCTGGATCGGTATGCTGACACACATAGTACTCGAGGATTTATAGCAGAGGTAAATCACATGTATAAAGTAACGTAAATACTATTACCTCAATCCAAATAGCGGAAGTAACAACAAGGTTGTGGATTCCCATCAACACCAACGGCAAAGTTGAGTGTAGAAATCGTAACCCTAACGTATCACTTACTCGTCGTAAGATTCCTGCAACATGAGACGTTGCAGCCACAAAGGGTCAGTACATTGAATGTACTGGCAAATTCACACCATAGGATAATGATGAATAATAGCTATCACTACAAGCATATTTGGCTGGTGGAAAGGCTCTATGGTTATAATGTTTTTGCGAAAAGCCAATTTTTCCCTACTGCAAAGGAATACATTTTATTTAACTACAAAGTTGGTTGATAAATATTGAGAAGGTTCCCCCAACTCAATCCCAAATTAACATCAATAACCCAACAAATTATTTCAATAACGTGATGAGATCAATAGGATAATCCAAGTACCAGAGACTCAAGATTGTCCATAACCGGGGACACGGCTAACCATGATTAATTTATACACTCTGCAGAGGTTTGCGCACTTTTCCTCACAAGACTCGATCGCCTCCGTTGGATTTCTCGCACTACATGGTGTTTGAGAAACGGATGACTGAGACACAGTCTTTCAGAAACATTAACTCTGTACTCCGGGCAGACCATACCAAACCTACAACCCTCTACCTGCTGATCCACCTCTTCAAGAGCTTCACGTAACTTACTCAACTATGCTAGAGCCCATAATAGCTTGTGGCTGCGCACGGAAGTTTCTAGCATGAATAATCTTATGATCCCTTTGAGCCTGGGTGCCGGTCCATAGGAAAATCACACGGGTACTCCGGGATTTCCAAAAAATACAGGCAACACTGGGTACTCCAGGTGCCTCAATCCACCCAGATGTGTATTTAAGTTGCCACCTTAAGTTGAACCATTAATTAACAATCTCACATCTGTCATGGATTTCACTCGCCCAAACCACGTCTACGAGCATAGCATAGGAAATTAAGCAACGCGTAGAAGTAACTCCCAAGGGTTTGAATGTAACAGGGTAAAAGGTTCTACCTCATCAACTACTTCCCAACCCACAAGTTAATGACATCCTAATTATGCAATGTTTGAGGATTGGAACTAATGCATAAAAACTGGGTGATAAAAGGGATATGATCAAAGTGTGAACTTGCCTGCAATGTTGATGAAGATGATTCGCACTCAAAACTCTTGATAGTTCTACTCGTCACACTCCGGTCAATCTATCGTAAGCAAGCAATAGTAACCACACATAAGCAATCACTCAGAAGATCGGGAAGAACGAAGAAGACAATTTGGTAAACGTCAAAACCAAGCAAATAACTCTTGCAACATAAAACAATTTCTAACAGTACCAAAATTAAGTGAATTTGGCCTTATCAGAAAGTTTAGGTCAAGAGCTTCGATTTGCAAAAAGAATCAACTAAATCGGAGTTACTAAACTCAAATTATGTTCAAAAGAAGTTTGAATATGAATCTGAACAAAATTCAAAATTTGAAAATTTCAAAAAGTTGATGTGACAGGTTCACTGGATAGGTTATAACAAGACGAAGCTATAGGCGTTGGTTTCATCTAATTTGGATAAATGAGTGAAAAGTTATGGCTATTTAAAAAATTAGGGCCAAGCTGTTTTACGAAAGAAAAATAGCTACGGTTAAGGTCTAACGTATAAATACATAGACTAATTGATAATCTAATTATTCTATTGTATTAGTCAAAAAATAATAAACTACGGAAGTATAAGAAAAAAATCAAAGAAAGATACCTTTATAAGGCAGAGAAAAGATGACTTTGGAGAGAAAAGACAATTTTCAGAAGTCACGCCGGAGAGGAGAAATATATTTTTCTTAAATGAATCTAATCAAACCAAAATATTGATTTAATCCGAATCGGATGATTTTTGAAGGCTCTATGGATATATATTTATTGGTGGAAAAGAGGCTTAGGGGTCAAAGGCTAGGCAATGTGGGACTAAACGTAGACGAAAATATACGAAACAGGGATGAAAACATGTGGCTCACATGGGCCTAAAGGCCTTCGGCCGGCCGCACACGCACGCTGCGGCTGCAGTTTTTTTTCTTAAAAAAACAAAATCGGCCTAAGAAAGAAAGAAAAAAAAAATGAAAATGCTGGCTGGGCCTGGCCCATATAGGATAAAGAAAAAAATAGGGCGCCCGCTGGTACTATGATGCGCACATGGGCGACAGTTAGTTTCAGGCGCGCGCACAGTTTTTTTAAACAGAATGCAATAAACTGAAAAACAAAAATAAAAAATAAAACTTTATATAGGCATATTATATATCAAAATTTTCAGAAAAAGATTTTCTACAAGATGAACATTTTCCTTGCATTAAATAAAATTCACACAAATTTAGATAATTCGAAGAGTGCTACTGGTCTAATAAAATCCAATAAAAATCATTTTAGAAATAGCAGAATGAATTCAAATTTATTTATCTCCAATTTTCTGATGTAGGGAATCATGTTACCCTATTTGCCATATATTTTATTTTTGGAGAAAAATAATTTGAATAAAACTCAAATAACTCCAAATTGAAAATAAATTCAAAAAGAACTTTAAATGTGATCTTTGAAACTCCCAACTCATATTTCATAATTTGAAGAAGTCATTTTATCTTCTCTCATGAAAATCATTGAGTTGCTTGAAGTTTCTGAATTAAAAATATTTCCAAATGAAATTCAAATCTTTTCAAAACCCTTTTCATTTATTTAAATGGAAGAAGTCATGTCATCTTCTCTCGAGGGTTTTGTATTTGAAAAGAATTTGAATTCACGGAGATCATAAATACAAAAATGGAAGTTTGGGAAAGTCCTTTTATTCCCTCTCATTTAACTTTCAAAAAGTTCGAATTCACTCACTTTGAGTCAATCAATCAAACAATTAATCAAATCTATCTATTTATTATAACATTCCAAAATTTAGAATTTTGGGATGTTACATCCACACATCGACCGCTATCCAGCATGCATCTAGTGTATTAAGTTCATGGAGAAAGGGAGTAATTCAATAAGAACGATGACATGATGTAGACAAGATCTATCTATGTAGAGATAGACCCCATCGTTTTATCGTTAGTAGCAATGATATATACATGTCAGTTCCCCTTCTGTCACTGGGAACAAGCATCATAAGATTGAACCCACTACAAAGCACCTCTTCCCATTGCAAGATAAATAGATCAAGTTGGGGAAACAAAACCCAAATATCGGAGAAGAAATATGAGGCTATAAGAGATCATGCATAAAATAGATCAAAGAAACTCAAATACTTTCATGGATATAAAAAGATATAACTGATCATAAACTCAAAGTTTATCAAATCCCAACAAACACACCGCAAAAAGAGTTACATCATATGGATCTCCAAGAGACCATTGTATTGAGAATTCAGCGAGAGAGAGGAAGCCATCTAGCTACTAACTACGGACCCGAAGGTTTACAAAGATCTACTCACGCATCATCGGAGAGGCACCAATGGAGGTGGTGAACACCATCCGAGATGGTGTCTAGATTGGATCTAGTGGTTCTGGACTCTCGAGCAGCTGGCTCAATATTTTGTCGACTCCCCTAGGGTTTTGGGAATATTGGGGTATTTATAGAGCAAAGAGGCGGTACGGGGGGCACACGAGGTGGGCACAACCCACCAGGGTGCGCTTGGGCCTCCTGCCACGCCCTGGTGGGTTGTGCTCTCCTCGGAGCACCCCCCAAGCGCAACCAGGGCCCATTAGGTGTCTTTTAGTCCATAAAAAAGCTCTGTAAAATTTTGTGGCATTTGGACTCCGTTTGGTATTGATTTCCTGCGATGTAAACAAGATGCAAAAAATAGCAACTGGCACTTGGCACTCTGTCAATAGGTTAGTACCAAAAAATAATATAAAATGATTATAAAACATCCAAGATTGATAATATAACTGAATGGAACAATAAAAAATTATAGATATGATGGAGACGTATCAAGAACGTAATTCTTCTATGCAGCAATGAGGATAATCCTACGGACCTAGTCTGTGTAGTTTCTACCATCATCTTTCAACTTAGCTTTATCTAGGAACACAGTAAAATTCAAGGGAACGGTAGCACGGGCCATTGATCTACAACATAGATTTGCAAAAACTATCAGGACTAAGTTCATGATAAATTTAAGTTCAGTTAATCATATTGCTAAAGAACTCCCACTTAGATAGACATTCCTCTAGTCATCTAAATCTGATCGTGATCCATATCAACTAAACCATGTCCGAGCATCACGTGAGATGGAGTAGTTTTCAATGGTGAACATCTCTATGTTGACCATATCTACTATATGATTCACGTTCGACCTTTCGGTCTTAGTGTTCCGAGACCATGTATGTACATTCTAGGCTCGTCAAGTTTAACCCGAGTATTCTGCACGTGCAAAATTGTCTTGCACCCGTTGTATGTGAACGTAGAGTTTATCACACCCGATCATCACATGGTGTCTCGGCCCGACGAACTGTCGCAATAGTGCATACTTAGGGAGAACACTTATACCTTGAAATTTAGCGAGGTATCATCTTATAATGCTACCGCCGTACTAAGCAAAATAAGATGCATAAAATATAAACATCACATGCAATCAAAATATGTGACATGATATGGCATCATCATCTCGTGCCTTTGATCTCCATCTCCAAAGCACCATCATGATCTCCATCGTCACCGGCTTGACACCTTGATCTCCATGATCGTCTCCAACGTATCTATAATTTTTGATTGCTCCATGCTATATTATCTACTCTTTTGGACATTATTGGGCTTTATTATCCACTTTTATATTATTTTTGGGACTAACCTATTAACCGGAGGCCCAGCTCGGAATTGTTGTTTTTTTTGCCTGTTTTAGGGTTTCGAAGAAAAGGAATATCAAACGGAGTCTAAACGGAATGAAACCTTTGGGAACGTGATTTTCTCAACGAACAAGACCCAGGAGACTTGGACCCTACGTTAAGAAACAAAAGAGGAGGCCACGAGGTAGGGGGCGCGCCTACCCCCCCCCCCCCCGGCGCCCCCCCCCCCCCCCCCCCAGGCGCGCCCTCCACCCTTGTGGGCCTCCTCTTGCTCCACCGATGTACTCCTTCCTCCTATATATACCTACGTACCCCAAACGATCAGATACGGAGCCAAAACCCTAATTCCACCACCGCAACTTTCTGTATCCCCGAGATCCCATCTTGGGGCCTGTTCCGGAGCTCCGCCGGAGGGGGCATTGATCACGGAGGGCTTCTACATCAGCACCATAGCCCCTCCGATGAAGTGTGAGTAGTTTACCTCAGACCTTCGGGTCCATAGTTATTAGCTAGATGGCTTCTTCTCTATTTTTGGATCTCAATACAATGTTCTCCCCCTCTCTTGTGGAGATCTATTCGACGTAATCTTCTTTTGCGGTGTGTTTGTTGAGACCGATGAATTGTGGGTTTATGATCAAGTCTATCTATGAATAATATTTGAATCTTCTCTGAATTCTTTTATGTATGATTGGTTATCTTTGCAAGTCTCTTCGAATTAGCAGTTTGGTTTGGCCTACTAGATTGATCTTTCTTGCAATGGGAGAAGTGCTTAGCTTTGGGTTCAATCTTGCGGTGTCCTTTCCCAGTGACAGTAGGGGCAGCAAGGCACGTATTGTATTGTTGCCATCGAGGATAACAAGATGGGGTTTTCATCATATTGCATGAGTTCATCCCTCTACATCATGTCTTCTTGCCTAAGGCGTTACTCTGTTTTCATTAACTTAATACTCTAGATGCATGCTGGATAGCGGCCGATGAGTGGAGTAATAGTAGTAGATGCACGCAGGAGTCGGTCTACTTGTCTCGGACGTGATGCCTATATACATGATCATACCTAGATATTCTCATAACTATGCTCAATTCTGTCAATTGCTCAACAGTAATTCGTTCACCCACCGTAGAATACCTATGCTCTTGAGAGAAGCCACTAGTGAAACCTATGGCCCCCGGGTCTATCTTCATCATATTAACCTTCCAATACTTAGTAATTTCCTTTGCTTTTTTACTTTGCTTTTATTTTACTTTGCATCTTTATCATAAAAATACCAAAAATATTATCTTATCATATCTATCAGATCTCACTCTCGTAAGTGGCCGTGTAGGGATTGACAACCTCTTATCGCGTTGGTTGCGAGGATTTATTTGTTTGTGCAGGTACAAGGGACTCGCGTGTAGCCTCCTAGTAGATTGATACCTTGGTTCTCAAACACTGAGGGAAGTACTTACGCTACTTTGCTGCATCATCCCTTTCTCTTCGGGGAAAACCAACGCAGTGCTCAAGAGGTGGCAAGAAGGATTTCTGGCGCCGTTGCCGGGGAGTCTACGGAAAAGTCAATATACCAAGTACCCATCACAATCCTTATCTCCTGCATTACATTATTTGCCATTTGCCTCTCGTTTTCCTCTCCCCCACTTCACCCTTGCCGTTTTATTCACCCTCTCTCTCTATCCTCCCTCTCTTTCTCTATTTGCCTCTTTTTGTCTGCTTGCTTTTTGTTTGCTTGTGTGTTAGTTTGCTTCCTTGTCTCGATGGCTCTTCCCCGATTTGGTGATCTTCACCTTAAAAGGTTAGAAGAAATCGAAAACAACATTAGGAGTTTTATGGTCTTGCAATTCGAGCATAATAGTTTCTTTAGAAATGAGCTTAAGGAACAAAAAAGTTTTATGAGTTTTATGAATAAAGAGCTCGATGATATGTCTAAAGAATTTGATGGTTTAAGATCCCAAATTGCTCGTCTTGAGAAGCTGACCGCTGAAATTTCAGATAACCAAGCCACCTTAGTTAATAGGATGGCCGCTAAACCGGATTGCTATGAAAATAAAGATGAAGATCTAAAAGTTATTGATGTGTCCCCTATTAAATCTTTGTTTTGCAATATGAATCTTAATAATGATGGGACTGAATATGATCCACCTTTACCTAGAAGGCGTTCCAAGAATTCGGAGTTTTTAGATCTTGATGTTAAAATTGATAAAAGTGGGATCGAAGAAATTAAAACCCTAGATGTTGCTAAACCCACTATTTTGGATTTCAAGGAATTTAACTATGAAAATTTCTCTTTGATTGATTGTATCTCCTTGTTGCAATCCGCGCTAAATTCTCCTCACGCTTATAGTCAAAATAAAGCGTTCACTAAACATATCGTTGATGCCTTGATGCAATCTTATGAAGAAAAACTTGAATTGGAAGTTTCTATCCCTAGAAAACTTTATGTTGAGTGGGAACCAACTATTAAAATTAAAAGAAAAGATCATGAATGCTATGCTTTGTGTGATTTGGGTGCTAGTGTTTCCACAATTCCAAAGACTTTGTGCGATTTGTTAGGTTTCCGTGATTTTGATGATTGCTCTCTGAACTTGCACCTTGCGGATTCCACTATTAAGAAACCTATGGGAAGAATTACTGATGTTCCTATTGTTGCAAATAGGAATTATGTGCCCGTATATTTTATTGTTCTTGACATAGATTTCAATCCTTCATGTCCTATTATTCTTGGTAGACCTTTCCTTAGAACGATTGGTGCAATTATTGATATGAAGGAAGGAAATATTAGATTCCAATTTCTGTTAAGGAAAGGCATGGAACAATTTCCTAGAAAGAAAATTAAATTACCTTATGAATCTATTATGAGAGCCACTTATGGATTGGCTACCAAAGATGGCAATACCTAGATCTATCCTTGCTTTTTATGCCTAGCTAGGGGCGTTAAACGATAGCGCTTGTTGGGAGGCAACCCAATTTTATTTTTATTCCTTGCTTTTTGCTCCTATTTAGTAATAAATAATTTATCTAGCCTCTGTTGAGTTTGTGTTTTTTGTGTTTAATTAGTGTTTGTGCCAAGTAGAACCGTTGGGAAGACTTGGGGAAAGTCTTGTTAATCTTGCTGTAAAAAACAGAAACTTTAGCGTTCACGAGAACTGCTGCCATTTTTATTTGGAAAGTGCTATTTAGTTAATTCTTTTTGCAGATGATAAATAGATAAATTCCTCACGTCCATCAGTTTATTTTAGAATTGTTGGGGTTCCAGATCTTCGCTAGCTACAGATTACTACAGACTGTTCTGTTTTTGACAGATTCTGTTTTTCGTGTGTTGTTTGCTTATTTTGATGAATCTATGGATAGTAAAATAGTTTATAAACCATAGAGAAGTTGGAATACAGTAGGTTTAACACCAATATAAATAAATAATGAGTTCATTACAGTACCTTGAAGTGGTCTTTTGTTTTCTTTCGCTAACGGAGCTCACGAGATTTTCTACTTTAAGTTTTGTGTTGTGAAGTTTTCAAGTTTTGGGTGAAGATTTGATGGATTATGGAACAAGGAGTGGCAAGAGCCTAGGCTTGGGGATGCCCATGGCACCCCCAAGATAATCTAAGGACACGTAAAAGCCAAAGCTTGGGGATGCCCCGGAAGGCATCCCCTCTTTTCGTCTACTTCTATGAGTAACTTTACTTGGAACTATATTTTTATTCACCACATGATATGTGTTTTGCTTGGAGCATCTCGTATGATTTGAGTCTTTGATTTTTAGTTTAACACAATCATCCTTGCTGTACACACCTTTTGAGAGAGCCATACATGACTTGGAATTTGTTAGAATACTCTATGTGCTTCGCTTATATCATTTGAGTTATATAGTTTTGCTCTAGTACTTCACTTATATCTTTTAGAGCACGGTGGTGGATTTGTTTTATAGAAACTACTGATTTCTCATGCTTCACTTAGATTATTTTGAGAGTCTTAAATAGCATGGTAATTTGCTTAAATAATCCTAATATGCTTGGTATTCAAGAATAGTAAAAACTTTCTTATGAGTGTGTTGAATGCTATGAGAAGTTTGATGCTTGGTAATTGTTTTGAGATATGAAGATGGTGATATTAAAGTTATGCTAGTTGAGTAGTTGTGAATTTGAGAAATACTTGTGTTAAAGTTTGTGATTCCCGTAGCATGCACGTATGGTGAACCGTTATGTGATGAAGTCGGAGCATGATTTATTTTTTGACTGTCTTCCTTATGAGTGGCGGTCGGGGACGAGCGATGGTCTTTTCCTACCAATCTATCCCCCTAGGAGCATGCGTGTAATACTTTGCTTTGATAACTTGTAGATTTTTGCAATAAGTATATGAGTTCTATATGACTAATGTTGAGTTCATGGATTATACACACTTTTCTCACCCTTCCACCATTGCTAGCCTCTCTAATACCGCGCACCTTTCGCCGGTATCATACACCCACCATATACCTTCCTCAAAACAGCCACCATACCTACCTATTATGGAATTTCCATAGCCATTCCGAGATATGTTGCCATGCAACTTTCCCCCGTTCCGTTTATTATGACACACTCCATCATTGTCATATTGCTTAGCATGATCATGTAGTTGATATTGTATTTGTGGCAAAGCCACCATTCATAATTCTTTCATACATGCCACTCTTGATTCATTGCATATCCCGGTACACCGCCGGAGGCATTCATATAGAGTCATAATTTGTTCTAAGTATCGAGTTGTAATTGTTGAGTTGTAAGAAAATAAAAGTGTGATGATAATCATTGTTAGAGCATTGTCCCAGTGAGGAAAGGATGATGGAGACTATGATTCCCCCACAAGTCGGGATGAGACTCCAAACGAAAAATAAAAAAAAAGAGAAAGAAAAGAGGCCATAAAAAGAGAAAAGGCCCAAATAAAAAAATGAGAGAAAAAGAGAGAAGGGACAATGTTACTATCCTTTTACCACACTTGTGCTTCAAAGTAGCACCATGATACTCATGATAGAGAGTCTCATATGTTATCACTTTCATATACTAGTGGGAATTTTCATTATAGAACTTGGCTTGTATATTCCAATGATGGGCTTCCTCAAAATGCCCTAGGTCTTCATGAGCAAGCAAGTTGGATGCACACCCACTTAGTTTCTTTTGTTGAGCTTTCATATACTTATAGCACTAGTGCATACATTGCATGGCAATCCCTACTCACTCACATTGATATCTATTGATGGGCATCTCCATAGCCCATTGATATGCCTAGTTGATGTGAGACTATCTTCTCCCTTTTTGTCTTCTCCACAACCACCATTCTATTCCACTTATAGTGCTATATCCATGGCTCACGCTCATGTATTGCGTGAAGATTGAAAAAGTTTGAGAACACCAAAAGTATGAAACAATTGCCTTGCTTGTCATCGGGGTTGTGCATGATTTAAATATTTTGTGTGGTGAAGATGGAGCATAGCCAGACTATATGATTTTGTAGCGATAACTTTCTTTGCCCATGTTATTTTGAGAAGACATGATTGCTTTGTTAGTATGCTTGAAGTATTATTATGTTTATGTCAATATTAAACTTTTATCTTGTATCTTTCGGATCTGAATATTCATACCACAATTAAGAAGAATTACATTAAAATTATGCCAAGTAGCACTCCACATCAAAAATTCTATTTTTATCATTTACCTACTCGAGGACGAGCAGGAATTAAGCTTGGGGATGCTTGATACGTCTCCAACGTATCTATAATTTTTGATTGCTACATGCTGTATTATCTACTGTTTTGGACATTATTGGGCTTTATTATCCACTTATATATTATTTTTGGGACTAACCTATTAACCGGAGGCCCAGCCCAGAATTGCTGTTTTTTTTGCCTATTTTAGGGTTTCGAAGAAAAGGAATATCAAACGGAGTCCAAATGGAATGAAACCTTTGGGAACGTGATTTTCTCAACGAACAAGACCCAGGAGACTTGGACCCTACATCAAGAAACAAAAGAGGAGGCCACGAGGTAGGGGGGCGCGCCTACCCCCCCCCCCCCAGGCGCGCCCTCCACCCTCGTGGGCCTCCTTTTGCTCCACCGATGTACTCCTTCCTCCTATATATACCTACGTACCCCAAACAATCAGATACGGAGCCAAAACCCTAATTCCACCGCCGCAACTTTCTGTATCCACGAGATCCCATCTTGGGGCCTGTTCCGGAGCTCCGCCGGAGGGGGTATCGATCACGGAGGGATTCTACATCATCACCATAGCCCCTCCGATGAAGTGTGAGTAGTTTACCTCAGACCTTCGGGTCCATAGTTATTAGCTAGATGGCTTCTTCTCTCTTGTTGGATCTCAATACAATGTTATCCCCCTCTCTTGTGGATATCTATTCGATGTAATCTTCTTTTTGCGGTGTGTTTGTTGAGACCGATGAATTGTGGGTTTATGGTCAAGTCTATCTATGAATAATATTTGAATCTTCTCTGAATTCTTTTATGTATGATTGGTTATCTTTGCAATTCTCTTCGAATTATCAGTTTGGTTTGGCCTACTAGATTGATCTTTCTTGCAATGGGAGAAGTGCTTAGCTTTGGGTTCAATCTTGCGGTGTCCTTTCCCAGTGACAGTAGGGGCAGCAAGGCACGTATTGTATTGTTGCCATCGAGGATAACAAGATGGGGTTTTCATCATATTGCATGAGTTTATCCCTCTATATCATGTCATCTTGCTTAAGGCATTACTCTGTTTTCATTAACTTAATACTCTAGATGCATGATGGATAGCGGTCGATGAGTGGAGTAATAGAGTAATAGTAGTGGATGCAGGCAGTAGTCGGTCTACTTGTCTCGGACGTGATGCCCATATACATGATCATACCTAGATATTCTCATAACTATGCTCAATTCTGTCAATTGCTCGACAGTAATTCGTTCACCCATCGTAGAATACCTATGCTCTTGAGAGAAGCCACTAGTGAAACCTATGGCCCCCGGGTCTATCTTCATCATATTAATCTTCCAATACTTAGTAATTTCCTTGGCTTTTTACTTTGCTTTTATTTTACTTTGCATCTTTATCATTAAAATACCAAAAATATTATCTTATCATATCTATCAAATCTCACTCTCGTAAGTGGCCGTGTAGGGATTGACAACCCCTTATCGCGTTGGTTGCGAGGATTTATTTGTTTTGTGCATGTACGAGGGACTCGCGCTTAGCCTCCTACTAGATTGATAGCTTGGTTCTCAAAAACTGAGGGAAATACTTACGCTACTTTGCTGCATCATCCCTTCCTCTTCGGGGAAAACCAATGCAGTGCTCAAGAGGTAGCAAGAAGGATTTCTGGCGCCGTTGCCGGGGAGTCTACGCAAAAGTCAATATACCAAGTACCCATCACAATCCTTATCTCCCGCATTACATTATTTGCCATTTGCCTCTCGTTTTCCTCTTCCCCACTTCACCCTTGCCGTTTTATTCACCCTCTCTCTCTCTATCCTCCCTCTCTTTCTCTATTTGCCTGTTTTTGCCCACTTGCTTTTTGTTTGCTTGTGTGTTAGTTTTCTTACTTGTCTTGATGGCTCTTCCCTGATTTGGTGATCTTCACCTTAAGAGGTTAGAAGAAATCAAAAACAATGTTAGGAGTTTTATGGTCTTGCAATTAGAGCATAATAGTTTCTTTAGAAACGAGCTTAAGGAACAAAACAGTTTTATGAGTTTTATGAATAAAGAGCTCGATGATATGTCTAAAGAATTTGATGGTTTAAGATCCCAAATTGCTCGTCTTGAGAAGTTGACCGCTGAAATTTTGGATGAGCAAGCCACCTTAGTTAATAGGATGGCCGCTAAACCGGATCGCTATGAAAATAAAGATGAAGATCTAAAAGTTATTGATGTGTCCCCTATAAAATCTTTGTTTTGCAATATGAATCTTAATAATGATGGGACTGAATATGATCCACCTTTACCTAGAAGGCGTTCCAAGAATTCGGAGTTTTTAGATCTTG